>NW_023503025.1:87500-90000 GCF_014461135.1 Mycena indigotica | reverse complement strand
ATGGGTAGTTGGACACACCTGGTATCCACGGCCATAGGACTTCGAAAGCACCGCATCCCGTCCGATCTGCGCAGTTAACCGAAGTGCCGCCTAGTTAGTACCACGGTGGGGGACCACGCGGGAATCCTGGGTGCTGTGGTTTTTGGATGGATTGAGTATGCCTTTTGCTTTTTATTTCTGTGTGTGTGGTGTTGTGTTGTGTTAGTTGCCGATATATAAAGTCGGAATTGACCCAAATTGAAGTTAGTAAAACTTAACTGCCCAGAGTATTTACTAACAAAAGTCAATGGATTTGTAGTCAACCAACTATGGGTTGAAGGAGGGTTTGTAGAGGCTGAAAATACCTTGCTAACGGTGTGCAAATCATCGTGAACGGATAGGGATTGGCCAAGCTACAGCGCTAATACTGTTCTAACTGCCCCACCTATTAACTAGTAAAAGTCAATGGATTTGTAGTCAACTACCTATGGGTTGAAGGAAGGGATGTTCATAGTAAGTCAGAGTACCTTACTTTCCAAAATTGATGTCAGTAAAAGTTAACTGCCGGAGTATTTACTAATAAAAGTCAGTGGATTTGTAGTCAACTAACTATGGGTTGAATGTAAGTTTGTAGAGGTCAAAAATACCTTTCTAACGGTGTGCGAACCATTGTGAACGGATAGGATTTGACCTCTCTACAGCGCTAACACTGTTTCAAAAGACTCTGGTTTCCGAGAGTATTTGTGATTTTGTGAGTCAACCATTGACTTTGGAGCATTGGTGTAAACTGGGCAGTAAGACCTGGTAATGGTCTCTACAACCTGGCAAAGTTTTGAAAAAACTCAGTAAACTTAACTGCCCAGAGTATTTACTGACAAAAGTCAGTAGATTTGTAGTCAACTACTCGTGGGTTGAAAGCAGGTTTGTGGAGGCTAAAAGGACCTTTCTAACGGTGTGCGAATCAGCATGAACAGATAAGATTCGACCAAGCTACAGTGCTAATAAACTCTAGGTTTCCTAAAAAGGAAATAATTTCGAGCGCGAAATTGTGGACACCTGTTTTCACACTTTTGTGTGATTTGTTCCTAGGGGTGGCTGAGCAACCCTTTTTCCTATTATATGGAAGGAGTATTGGAATGTATGGACATGACGACTTGGTACTTTATTAGCGCTTGGCTTCTGTGGACACTAACTGCCCTTGGTTAGTTTTGTCCGAATATGAACTTGGTTCTCACCTATCTTCAGAGACCAGGGAGCAAGGGAGCTTGGAGGGGGCCTTGGGCTTTCCTGGCCTTTGGGGCTTGCAGGCAGGCTGGGTAAGAGTCAGTCTGTCAAGCTCCCAAGGGTAAGAAAAGGCAGAGGCAGAGGCGGCCAGAAGGGGAGGGAAAGAGACTTGCCTTTTCCTTCAGGGGAGCAAGCAATGTCTTACTTTAGGGCCGGTCTCTTTGGGAGAGATGGGAGTAAGGTGAGCGAGCTATCTTGTTTTTACCTTCATCTAATCATACTACTACTATTTTGAATCAGTTTTTATCTCCTTGACTTTTAGTTTAACTGCCAAGGAGTATTTACTGAACAAAAGTCAAGTAGGGGGGGTCAAAAATGCCTTTCATATACAAGCCATTGTGAACCGATAAGATTTGACGCCTCAGAGAGTATTAGTGGTTTTGTGGCTCAGCTATTGACTCTGAAGCATTAGTATAAACTGGGCAGTAAGACCTAGCGAAAGCCTCCACAACCTGACAAAGTTTTGAAAATTTCACTTTAGGGCCGGTCCTCCCAAAGGGTCACAATAGTCCCAAGTGTGAAAACTTAGCTGCCCAGAGTATTTACTAACAAAAGTCAATAGATTTGTAGTCAACGAGCCGTAAGGTTGAATTCAAGTTTGTAGAGTAGAGGTCAAAATTACCTTTCTAATAGTATGCAAGTCATTACGAGAGGGTAAGATTTGACCCCACTAGAGTGCTAATACTGTTATAACTGCCCACCTATTATTGACTAGTAAAAGTCAGTAGATTTGTAGTCAACTACTCATGGGTTGAAGGAGGGTTGGTAGAGGCTGCAAATACCTTTCCAACAGTATGCAAACCATCGTGAACGGATAGGGATTGGCCAAGCTACAGCGCTAATACTGTTCTAACTGCCCAGAGTATTCACTAACAAAACTCAAAGGATTTGTAGTCAACTATCTATGGGTTGAAGGAAGGGAAGTTTATAGTAAGTTAGAGTACCTCCTACTACAAAAAATTGAAGTCAGTGAAAGTTAACTGCCGGAGTATTTACTAATAAAAGTCAGTGGATTTGTAGTCAACTAACTATGGGTTGAATGCAAGTTTGTAGAGGTCAAAAATACCTTTCTAACGGTGTGCGAACTATTGTGAACGGATAAGTTTTGATCAAGCTATAGCGCTAATACTGTTTCAAAAGACTCTGGTTTCCGCCAGTATTTCACGTTTTGTGAGCCAACTATTGACTTTGAAGCAGTAGTGTAAACTGGGCAGTAAGACCTAGTAATGGTCCCTAC
>NW_023503025.1:75000-77500 GCF_014461135.1 Mycena indigotica | reverse complement strand
CAACCAACTATGGGTTGAAGGAGGGTTTGTAGAGGCTGAAAATACCTTGCTAACGGTGTGCAAATCATCGTGAACGGATAGGGATTGGCCAAGCTACAGCGCTAATACTGTTCTAACTGCCCCACCTATTAACTAGTAAAAGTCAATGGATTTGTAGTCAACTACCTATGGGTTGAAGGAAGGGATGTTCATAGTAAGTCAGAGTACCTTACTTTCCAAAATTGATGTCAGTAAAAGTTAACTGCCGGAGTATTTACTAATAAAAGTCAGTGGATTTGTAGTCAACTAACTATGGGTTGAATGCAAGTTTGTAGAGGTCAAAAATACCTTTCTAACGGTGTGCGAACCATTGTGAACGGATAGGATTTGACCTCTCTACAGCGCTAACACTGTTTCAAAAGACTCTGGTTTCCGAGAGTATTTGTGATTTTGTGAGTCAACCATTGACTTTGGAGCATTGGTGTAAACTGGGCAGTAAGACCTGGTAATGGTCTCTACAACCTGGCAAAGTTTTGAAAAAACTCAGTAAACTTAACTGCCCAGAGTATTTACTGACAAAAGTCAGTAGATTTGTAGTCAACTACTCGTGGGTTGAAAGCAGGTTTGTGGAGGCTAAAAGGACCTTTCTAACGGTGTGCGAATCAGCATGAACAGATAAGATTCGACCAAGCTACAGTGCTAATAAACTCTAGGTTTCCTAAAAAGGAAATAATTTCGAGCGCGAAATTGTGGACACCTGTTTTCACACTTTTGTGTGATTTGTTCCTAGGGGTGGCTGAGCAACCCTTTTTCCTATTATATGGAAGGAGTATTGGAATGTATGGACATGACGACTTGGTACTTTATTAGCGCTTGGCTTCTGTGGACACTAACTGCCCTTGGTTAGTTTTGTCCGAATATGAACTTGGTTCTCACCTATCTTCAGAGACCAGGGAGCAAGGGAGCTTGGAGGGGGCCTTGGGCTTTCCTGGCCTTTGGGGCTTGCAGGCAGGCTGGGTAAGAGTCAGTCTGTCAAGCTCCCAAGGGTAAGAAAAGGCAGAGGCAGAGGCGGCCAGAAGGGGAGGGAAAGAGACTTGCCTTTTCCTTCAGGGGAGCAAGCAATGTCTTACTTTAGGGCCGGTCTCTTTGGGAGAGATGGGAGTAAGGTGAGCGAGCTATCTTGTTTTTACCTTCATCTAATCATACTACTACTATTTTGAATCAGTTTTTATCTCCTTGACTTTTAGTTTAACTGCCAAGGAGTATTTACTGAACAAAAGTCAAGTAGGGGGGGTCAAAAATGCCTTTCATATACAAGCCATTGTGAACTGATAAGATTTGACGCCTCAGAGAGTATTAGTGGTTTTGTGGCTCAGCTATTGACTCTGAAGCATTAGTATAAACTGGGCAGTAAGACCTAGCGAAAGCCTCACAACCTGACAAAGTTTTGAAAATTTCACTTTAGGGCCGGTCCTCCCAAAGGGTCACAATAGTCCCAAGTGTGAAAACTTAGCTGCCCAGAGTATTTACTAACAAAAGTCAATAGATTTGTAGTCAACGAGCCGTAAGGTTGAATTCAAGTTTGTAGAGTAGAGGTCAAAATTACCTTTCTAATAGTATGCAAGTCATTACGAGAGGGTAAGATTTGACCCCACTAGAGTGCTAATACTGTTATAACTGCCCACCTATTATTGACTAGTAAAAGTCAGTAGATTTGTAGTCAACTACTCATGGGTTGAAGGAGGGTTGGTAGAGGCTGCAAATACCTTTCCAACAGTATGCAAACCATCGTGAACGGATAGGGATTGGCCAAGCTACAGCGCTAATACTGTTCTAACTGCCCCACCTATTAACTAGTAAAAGTCAATGGATTTGTAGTCAACTACCTGTGTGTCGAAAGCAAGTTGGTGGAAGATGAGCATATCTGCCTAATTATCAAAGTCAGTGAAAATTTAACTTTAACTGCCGGAGTATTGTCTAATAAAAAGTCGGTGGATTTGTATGAAAACCACTCATGGGTTGAAGGCAAGTTTATAGAGCACCTGATTACCTTTCTAACGGTGTGGGAACCATTGCGATCCGATGGGTACTGAACCCGCTACAGCGCTAACACTGTTTCAAAAGACTCTGGTTTCCGCGAGTATTTGCCCTTTTTTGAGCCAACCATTGACTTTGAAGCACTAGTATAAACTGGGCAGTAAGACCTAGTAATGGTCCCTACAACCTGGGCCAAAGAGTAAGCTTACTGCGAAACGAATTAGATTTTGACCACAATACAGTGCTAATACTGTTTAACTAACTGCCAGAGTTGTTTAATAACAAAAGTCAATGGATTTGTATAAAACTACTCATGGGTTGAATGCAAGTTGGTAGAAGATGAGCATATCTGCCTAATTATCACAACATAGAAAGTCAGTAAACTCTAACTGCCCAAGTATTTATTAATAAAAGTCAGTGGATTTGTATGAGACTGCTTTTGGGTTGAAGGCCAGATGGTAGGGAATAAAAAATACCTTTCCAG
>NW_023503025.1:62500-65000 GCF_014461135.1 Mycena indigotica | reverse complement strand
GGCCGCCCTTGTGGTGGTGCGCTGGATGGGAGGCGGGGGTTGGTGCAATGTGAGGTTTAATGACCTTCCTATGGATGTCTGATCTTTTCTTGTGCTTATTCTGTGTAACGAGCATCGAGTTAATGGTTTTACAGGCAGGATTTTTTAGTTTAGTTTAGTTAGTTAGTTTTCTTGGCAGTTAACAACAACTGGCTGGCAGTTAAAAGTTAGTTAGGTTTCAATGAGATTTGTTTTTGTTTTGCACTGGAAGGTTACTACTTTAGGGCCGGCTTGCAGTACGGTAAGGTAAGTTAAGTGGTGTAAGTGAATGTGACAGTTTAGCAGCAGTGAGTTAGTTAGGATGGCCTTTCGTTGCTTTATTTTTTGTTGCACTAAAAATTTTCACACTTTAACTTTAGGGCCGGCTTCAATGCAGAATAGAGCGTATCAAAATGGGTAGTTGGACACACCTGGTATCCACGGCCATAGGACTTCGAAAGCACCGCATCCCGTCCGATCTGCGCAGTTAACCGAAGTGCCGCCTAGTTAGTACCACGGTGGGGACCACGCGGGAATCCTGGGTGCTGTGGTTTTTGGATGGATTGAGTATGCCTTTTGCTTTTTATTTCTGTGTGTGTGGTGTTGTGTTGTGTTAGTTGCCGATATATAAAAAGTCGGAATTGACCCAAATTGAAGTTAGTAAAACTTAACTGCCCAGAGTATTTACTAACAAAAGTCAATGGATTTGTAGTCAACCAACTATGGGTTGAAGGAGGGTTTGTAGAGGCTGAAAATACCTTGCTAACGGTGTGCAAATCATCGTGAACGGATAGGGATTGGCCAAGCTACAGCGCTAATACTGTTCTAACTGCCCCACCTATTAACTAGTAAAAGTCAATGGATTTGTAGTCAACTACCTATGGGTTGAAGGAAGGGATGTTCATAGTAAGTCAGAGTACCTTACTTTCCAAAATTGATGTCAGTAAAAGTTAACTGCCGGAGTATTTACTAATAAAAGTCAGTGGATTTGTAGTCAACTAACTATGGGTTGAATGTAAGTTTGTAGAGGTCAAAAATACCTTTCTAACGGTGTGCGAACCATTGTGAACGGATAGGATTTGACCTCTCTACAGCGCTAACACTGTTTCAAAAGACTCTGGTTTCCGAGAGTATTTGTGATTTTGTGAGTCAACCATTGACTTTGGAGCATTGGTGTAAACTGGGCAGTAAGACCTGGTAATGGTCTCTACAACCTGGCAAAGTTTTGAAAAAACTCAGTAAACTTAACTGCCCAGAGTATTTACTGACAAAAGTCAGTAGATTTGTAGTCAACTACTCGTGGGTTGAAAGCAGGTTTGTGGAGGCTAAAAGGACCTTTCTAACGGTGTGCGAATCAGCATGAACAGATAAGATTCGACCAAGCTACAGTGCTAATAAACTCTAGGTTTCCTAAAAAGGAAATAATTTCGAGCGCAAATTGTGGACACCTGTTTTCACACTTTTGTGTGATTTGTTCCTAGGGGTGGCTGAGCAACCCTTTTTCCTATTATATGGAAGGAGTATTGGAATGTATGGACATGACGACTTGGTACTTTATTAGCGCTTATTTCTGTGGACACTAACTGCCCTTGGTTAGTTTTGTCCGAATATGAACTTGGTTCTCACCTATCTTCAGAGACCAGGGAGCAAGGGAGCTTGGAGGGGGCCTTGGGCTTTCTGGGCCTTTGGGGCTTGCAGGCAGGCTGGGTAAGAGTCAGTCTGTCAAGCTCCCAAGGGTAAGAAAAGGCAGAGGCAGAGGCGGCCAGAAGGGGAGGGAAAGAGACTTGCCTTTTCCTTCAGGGGAGCAAGCAATGTCTTACTTTAGGGCCGGTCTCTTTGGGAGAGATGGGAGTAAGGTGAGCGAGCTATCTTGTTTTTACCTTCATCTAATCATACTACTACTATTTTGAATCAGTTTTTATCTCCTTGACTTTTAGTTTAACTGCCAAGGAGTATTTACTGAACAAAAGTCAAGTAGGGGGGGTCAAAAATGCCTTTCATATACAAGCCATTGTGAACTGATAAGATTTGACGCCTCAGAGAGTATTAGTGGTTTTGTGGCTCAGCTATTGACTCTGAAGCATTAGTATAAACTGGGCAGTAAGACCTAGCGAAAGCCTCCACAACCTGACAAAGTTTTGAAAATTTCACTTTAGGGCCGGTCCTCCCAAAGGGTCACAATAGTCCCAAGTGTGAAAACTTAGCTGCCCAGAGTATTTACTAACAAAAGTCAATAGATTTGTAGTCAACGAGCCGTAAGGTTGAATTCAAGTTTGTAGAGTAGAGGTCAAAATTACCTTTCTAATAGTATGCAAGTCATTACGAGAGGGTAAGATTTGACCCCACTAGAGTGCTAATACTGTTATAACTGCCCACCTATTATTGACTAGTAAAAGTCAGTAGATTTGTAGTCAACTACTCATGGGTTGAAGGAGGGTTGGTAGAGGCTGCAAATACCTTTCCAACAGTATGCAAACCATCG
>NW_023503025.1:47500-50000 GCF_014461135.1 Mycena indigotica | reverse complement strand
GAGGCGGCCAGAAGGGGAGGGAAAGAGACTTGCCTTTTCCTTCAGGGGAGCAAGCAATGTCTTACTTTAGGGCCGGTCTCTTTGGGAGAGATGGGAGTAAGGTGAGCGAGCTATCTTGTTTTTACCTTCATCTAATCATACTACTACTATTTTGAATCAGTTTTTATCTCCTTGACTTTTAGTTTAACTGCCAAGGAGTATTTACTGAACAAAAGTCAAGTAGGGGGGGTCAAAAATGCCTTTCATATACAAGCCATTGTGAACCGATAAGATTTGACGCCTCAGAGAGTATTAGTGGTTTTGTGGCTCAGCTATTGACTCTGAAGCATTAGTATAAACTGGGCAGTAAGACCTAGCGAAAGCCTCCACAACCTGACAAAGTTTTGAAAATTTCACTTTAGGGCCTGGTCCTCCCAAAGGGTCACAATAGTCCCAAGTGTGAAAAACTTAGCTGCCCAGAGTATTTACTAACAAAAGTCAATAGATTTGTAGTCAACGAGCCGTAAGGTTGAATTCAAGTTTGTAGAGTAGAGGTCAAAATTACCTTTCTAATAGTATGCAAGTCATTACGAGAGGGTAAGATTTGACCCCACTAGAGTGCTAATACTGTTATAACTGCCCACCTATTATTGACTAGTAAAAGTCAGTAGATTTGTAGTCAACTACTCATGGGTTGAAGGAGGGTTGGTAGAGGCTGCAAATACCTTTCCAACAGTATGCAAACCATCGTGAACGGATAGGGATTGGCCAAGCTACAGCGCTAATACTGTTCTAACTGCCCCACCTATTAACTAGTAAAAGTCAATGGATTTGTAGTCAACTACCTGTGTGTCGAAAGCAAGTTGGTGGAAGATGAGCATATCTGCCTAATTATCAAAGTCAGTGAAAATTTAACTTTAACTGCCGGAGTATTGTCTAATAAAAAGTCGGTGGATTTGTATGAAACCACTCATGGGTTGAAGGCAAGTTTATAGAGCACCTGATTACCTTTCTAACGGTGTGCGAACCATTGCGATCCGATGGGTACTGAACCCGCTACAGCGCTAACACTGTTTCAAAAGACTCTGGTTTCCGCGAGTATTTGCCCTTTTTGAGCCAACCATTGACTTTGAAGCACTAGTATAAACTGGGCAGTAAGACCTAGTAATGGTCCCTACAACCTGGGCCAAAGAGTAAGCTTACTGCGAACGAATTAGATTTTGACCACAATACAGTGCTAATACTGCTTCTAACTAACTGCCAGAGTTGTTTAATAACAAAAGTCAATGGATTTGTATAAAACTACTCATGGGTTGAATGCAAGTTGGTAGAAGATGAGCATATCTGCCTAATTATCACAACATAGAAAGTCAGTAAACTCTAACTGCCCAAGTATTTATTAATAAAAGTCAGTGGATTTGTATGAGACTGCTTTTGGGTTGAAGGCCAGATGGTAGGGAATAAAAATACCTTTCCAGCCATATACAAACCATTGCAATCCGATCAAAACTGGCCCCGCTACAGCGCTAACACTGTTTCAAAAGACTCTGGTTTCCGCGAGTATTTCACGTTTTGTGAGTCAACCTTTGACTTGAGAGCAGTAGTGTCAACTGGGCAGTAAGACCTAGTAATGGTCCCTACAATCTGGCAAAGTTTTGAAAAAAACTCAGTAAAAGTTAACTGCCAAGAGTATTTACTATCAAAAGTCAGCAGATTTGTAGTCAACTACTCATGGGTTGAAGGAGGGTTGGTAGAGGCTGCAAATACCTTTCCAACAGTATGCAAACCATCGTGAACGGATAGGGATTGGCCAAGCTACAGCGCTAATACTGTTCTAACTGCCCAGAGTATTCACTAACAAAACTCAAAGGATTTGTAGTCAACTATCTATGGGTTGAAGGAAGGGAAGTTTATAGTAAGTTAGAGTACCTCCTACTACAAAAATTGAAGTCAGTGAAAGTTAACTGCCGGAGTATTTACTAATAAAAGTCAGTGGATTTGTAGTCAACTAACTATGGGTTGAATGCAAGTTTGTAGAGGTCAAAAATACCTTTCTAACGGTGTGCGAACTATTGTGAACGGATAAGTTTTGATCAAGCTATAGCGCTAATACTGTTTCAAAAGACTCTGGTTTCCGCCAGTATTTCACGTTTTGTGAGCCAACTATTGACTTTGAAGCAGTAGTGTAAACTGGGCAGTAAGACCTAGTAATGGTCCCTACAACCTGGCAAAGTTTTGAAAATTTCACTTTAGGGCCGGTCCTATCTTGCTGTTGGAGGTCAAACCACTCGCTAATAGCAAGCCCTGGCAGTAAGGTCACTTAGAAGAGCCCGCTTCAGTTTAACTCTTACTGACTACTTTAGGGCCGGCTCCAAAAGTAATTTCAGTTGGGGCTTAACTGAAGAGAGGGATCGAAAGATATCGTCCCAGAGATCCTAAAAATCCAAAATGAGAAGCAGGAGGACAAGTTCCTGGAGCCCCAGAACGCTAATAAGTTTTGGACCTCCTTCCTAAAAAGGAA
>NW_023503025.1:35000-37500 GCF_014461135.1 Mycena indigotica | reverse complement strand
AATGCAAGTTTGTAGAGGTCAAAAATACCTTTCTAACGGTGTGCGAACCATTGTGAACGGATAGGATTTGACCTCTCTACAGCGCTAACACTGTTTCAAAAGACTCTGGTTTCCGAGAGTATTTGTGATTTTGTGAGTCAACCATTGACTTTGGAGCATTGGTGTAAACTGGGCAGTAAGACCTGGTAATGGTCTCTACAACCTGGCAAAGTTTTGAAAAAACTCAGTAAACTTAACTGCCCAGAGTATTTACTGACAAAAGTCAGTAGATTTGTAGTCAACTACTCGTGGGTTGAAAGCAGGTTTGTGGAGGCTAAAAGGACCTTTCTAACGGTGTGCGAATCAGCATGAACAGATAAGATTCGACCAAGCTACAGTGCTAATAAACTCTAGGTTTCCTAAAGGAAATAATTTCGAGCGGAAATTGTGGACACCTGTTTTCACACTTTTGTGTGATTTGTTCCTAGGGGTGGCTGAGCAACCCTTTTTCCTATTATATGGAAGGAGTATTGGAATGTATGGACATGACGACTTGGTACTTTATTAGCGCTTGGCTTCTGTGGACACTAACTGCCCTTGGTTAGTTTTGTCCGAATATGAACTTGGTTCTCACCTATCTTCAGAGACCAGGGAGCAAGGGAGCTTGAGAGGGGGCCTTGGGCTTTCCTGGCCTTTGGGGCTTGCAGGCAGGCTGGGTAAGAGTCAGTCTGTCAAGCTCCCAAGGGTAAGAAAAGGCAGAGGCAGAGGCGGCCAGAAGGGGGAGGGAAAGAGACTTGCCTTTTCCTTCAGGGGAGCAAGCAATGTCTTACTTTAGGGCCGGTCTCTTTGGGAGAGATGGGAGTAAGGTGAGCGAGCTATCTTGTTTTTACCTTCATCTAATCATACTACTACTATTTTGAATCAGTTTTTATCTCCTTGACTTTTAGTTTAACTGCCAAGGAGTATTTACTGAACAAAAGTCAAGTAGGGGGGGTCAAAAATGCCTTTCATATACAAGCCATTGTGAACCGATAAGATTTGACGCCTCAGAGAGTATTAGTGGTTTTGTGGCTCAGCTATTGACTCTGAAGCATTAGTATAAACTGGGCAGTAAGACCTAGCGAAAGCCTCCACAACCTGACAAAGTTTTGAAAATTTCACTTTAGGGCCGGTCCTCCCAAAGGGTCACAATAGTCCCAAGTGTGAAAACTTAGCTGCCCAGAGTATTTACTAACAAAAGTCAATAGATTTGTAGTCAACGAGCCGTAAGGTTGAATTCAAGTTTGTAGAGTAGAGGTCAAAATTACCTTTCTAATAGTATGCAAGTCATTACGAGAGGGTAAGATTTGACCCCACTAGAGTGCTAATACTGTTATAACTGCCCACCTATTATTGACTAGTAAAAGTCAGTAGATTTGTAGTCAACTACTCATGGGTTGAAGGAGGGTTGGTAGAGGCTGCAAATACCTTTCCAACAGTATGCAAACCATCGTGAACGGATAGGGATTGGCCAAGCTACAGCGCTAATACTGTTCTAACTGCCCCACCTATTAACTAGTAAAAGTCAATGGATTTGTAGTCAACTACCTGTGTGTCGAAAGCAAGTTGGTGGAAGATGAGCATATCTGCCTAATTATCAAAGTCAGTGAAAATTTAACTTTAACTGCCGGAGTATTGTCTAATAAAAGTCGGTGGATTTGTATGAAACCACTCATGGGTTGAAGGCAAGTTTATAGAGCACCTGATTACCTTTCTAACGGTGTGCGAACCATTGCGATCCGATGGGTACTGAACCCGCTACAGCGCTAACACTGTTTCAAAAGACTCTGGTTTCCGCGAGTATTTGCCCTTTTTTGAGCCAACCATTGACTTTGAAGCACTAGTATAAACTGGGCAGTAAGACCTAGTAATGGTCCCTACAACCTGGGCCAAAGAGTAAGCTTACTGCGAACGAATTAGATTTTGACCACAATACAGTGCTAATACTGCTTCTAACTAACTGCCAGAGTTGTTTAATAACAAAAGTCAATGGATTTGTATAAAACTACTCATGGGTTGAATGCAAGTTGGTAGAAGATGAGCATATCTGCCTAATTATCACAACATAGAAAGTCAGTAAACTCTAACTGCCCAAGTATTTATTAATAAAAGTCAGTGGATTTGTATGAGACTGCTTTTGGGTTGAAGGCCAGATGGTAGGGAATAAAAATACCTTTCCAGCCATATACAAAACCATTGCAATCTGATCAAAACTGGCCCCGCTACAGCGCTAACACTGTTTCAAAAGACTCTGGTTTCCGCGAGTATTTCACGTTTTGTGAGTCAACCTTGACTTGAGAGCAGTAGTGTCAACTGGGCAGTAAGACCTAGTAATGGTCCCTACAATCTGGCAAAGTTTTGAAAAAATTCCAGTAAAAGTTAACTGCCAAGAGTATTTACTATCAAAAGTCAGCAGATTTGTAGTCAACTACTCATGGGTTGAAGGAGGGTTGGTAGAGGCTGCAAATACCTTTCCAACAGT
>NW_023503025.1:22500-25000 GCF_014461135.1 Mycena indigotica | reverse complement strand
AAGTTAAGTGGTGTAAGTGAATGTGACAGTTTAGCAGCAGTGAGTTAGTTAGGATGGCCTTTCGTTGCTTTATTTTGTGTTGCACTAAAAAATTTTCACACTTTAACTTTAGGGCCGGCTTCAATGCAGAATAGAGCGTATCAAAATGGGTAGTTGGACACACCTGGTATCCACGGCCATAGGACTTCGAAAAGCACCGCATCCCGTCCGATCTGCGCAGTTAACCGAAGTGCCGCCTAGTTAGTACCACGGTGGGGGACCACGCGGGAATCCTGGGTGCTGTGGTTTTTGGATGGATTGAGTATGCCTTTTGCTTTTTATTTCTGTGTGTGTGGTGTTGTGTTGTGTTAGTTGTTGCCGATATATAAAGTCGGAATTGACCCAAATTGAAGTTAGTAAAACTTAACTGCCCAGAGTATTTACTAACAAAAGTCAATGGATTTGTAGTCAACCAACTATGGGTTGAAGGAGGGTTTGTAGAGGCTGAAAATACCTTGCTAACGGTGTGCAAATCATCGTGAACGGATAGGGATTGGCCAAGCTACAGCGCTAATACTGTTCTAACTGCCCCACCTATTAACTAGTAAAAGTCAATGGATTTGTAGTCAACTACCTATGGGTTGAAGGAAGGGATGTTCATAGTAAGTCAGAGTACCTTACTTTCCAAAATTGATGTCAGTAAAAGTTAACTGCCGGAGTATTTACTAATAAAAGTCAGTGGATTTGTAGTCAACTAACTATGGGTTGAATGTAAGTTTGTAGAGGTCAAAAATACCTTTCTAACGGTGTGCGAACCATTGTGAACGGATAGGATTTGACCTCTCTACAGCGCTAACACTGTTTCAAAAGACTCTGGTTTCCGAGAGTATTTGTGATTTTGTGAGTCAACCATTGACTTTGGAGCATTGGTGTAAACTGGGCAGTAAGACCTGGTAATGGTCTCTACAACCTGGCAAAGTTTTGAAAAAACTCAGTAAACTTAACTGCCCAGAGTATTTACTGACAAAAGTCAGTAGATTTGTAGTCAACTACTCGTGGGTTGAAAGCAGGTTTGTGGAGGCTAAAAGGACCTTTCTAACGGTGTGCGAATCAGCATGAACAGATAAGATTCGACCAAGCTACAGTGCTAATAAACTCTAGGTTTCCTAAAAGGAAATAATTTCGAGCGAAAATTGTGGACACCTGTTTTCACACTTTTGTGTGATTTGTTCCTAGGGGTGGCTGAGCAACCCTTTTTCCTATTATATGGAAGGAGTATTGGAATGTATGGACATGACGACTTGGTACTTTATTAGCGCTTGGCTTCTGTGGACACTAACTGCCCTTGGTTAGTTTTGTCCGAATATGAACTTGGTTCTCACCTATCTTCAGAGACCAGGGAGCAAGGGAGCTTGGAGGGGGCCTTGGGCTTTCCTGGCCTTTGGGGCTTGCAGGCAGGCTGGGTAAGAGTCAGTCTGTCAAGCTCCCAAGGGTAAGAAAAGGCAGAGGCAGAGGCGGCCAGAAGGGGAGGGAAAGAGACTTGCCTTTTCCTTCAGGGGAGCAAGCAATGTCTTACTTTAGGGCCGGTCTCTTTGGGAGAGATGGGAGTAAGGTGAGCGAGCTATCTTGTTTTTACCTTCATCTAATCATACTACTACTATTTTGAATCAGTTTTTATCTCCTTGACTTTTAGTTTAACTGCCAAGGAGTATTTACTGAACAAAAGTCAAGTAGGGGGGGTCAAAAATGCCTTTCATATACAAGCCATTGTGAACCGATAAGATTTGACGCCTCAGAGAGTATTAGTGGTTTTGTGGCTCAGCTATTGACTCTGAAGCATTAGTATAAACTGGGCAGTAAGACCTAGCGAAAAGCCTCCACAACCTGACAAAGTTTTGAAAATTTCACTTTAGGGCCGGTCCTCCCAAAGGGTCACAATAGTCCCAAGTGTGAAAACTTAGCTGCCCAGAGTATTTACTAACAAAAGTCAATAGATTTGTAGTCAACGAGCCGTAAGGTTGAATTCAAGTTTGTAGAGTAGAGGTCAAAATTACCTTTCTAATAGTATGCAAGTCATTACGAGAGGGTAAGATTTGACCCCACTAGAGTGCTAATACTGTTATAACTGCCCACCTATTATTGACTAGTAAAAGTCAGTAGATTTGTAGTCAACTACTCATGGGTTGAAGGAGGGTTGGTAGAGGCTGCAAATACCTTTCCAACAGTATGCAAACCATCGTGAACGGATAGGGATTGGCCAAGCTACAGCGCTAATACTGTTCTAACTGCCCCACCTATTAACTAGTAAAAGTCAATGGATTTGTAGTCAACTACCTGTGTGTCGAAAGCAAGTTGGTGGAAGATGAGCATATCTGCCTAATTATCAAAGTCAGTGAAAATTTAACTTTAACTGCCGGAGTATTGTCTAATAAAAGTCGGTGGATTTGTATGAAACCACTCATGGGTTGAAGGCAAGTTTATAGAGCACCTGATTACCTTTCTAACGGTGTGGTAACCATTG
>NW_023503025.1:7500-12500 GCF_014461135.1 Mycena indigotica | reverse complement strand
TGTTCAACTTTGTTGAACTTTTTTTTTTTTCAGCGGTAGGTTACTTTAGGGCCGGCTTACACATTGGGTGAGTTTCTCTTCCTTTCTCCCCCTTTCCTGATGACTTTAATTCTCTTCCCCGTCTTACACGACCATGCCGAGACACAGAGGTGTTTGTTTCGCAACAAACCGTGTCCTTCGGGGCACATAGTGCACTTGCCAGTGCCATTTCGTCTGATCTTCCACGAAATCTTGGTTCACTCTTCACGGTTACTGACTTGTATTTTCAGGGCTTCTGATTTCCTTCCTCCTCCAACAAATTCCTTTGCCTTGGCTGTGAGTGTCAATTCTTATTACATTTTTCCCCCTAGAGCACATTTTTTTTTTTTTGATGAAAAACCTTCCTTCATTCGCAGTTTCCACTCGAGCACCCAGTGAGTACTCCCCAATGCGGAACGTCCATATTCCCCCTCTGTACTGTGTTGAACCCAAAAGACACTAGTTGAGTGTGGGCCGCCCTTGTGGTGCGCTGGATGGGAGGCGGGGGTTGGTGCAATGTGAGGTTTAATGACCTTCCTATGGATGTCTGATCTTTTCTTGTGCTTATTCTGTGTAACGAGCATCGAGTTAATGGTTTTACAGGCAGGATTTTTTAGTTTAGTTTAGTTAGTTAGTTTTCTTGGCAGTTAACAACTGCTGGCAGTTAAAAGTTAGTTAGGTTTCAATGAGATTTGTTTTTGTTTTGCACTGGAAGGTTACTACTTTAGGGCCGGCTTGCAGTACGGTAAGGTAAGTTAAGTGGTGTAAGTGAATGTGACAGTTTAGCAGCAGTGAGTTAGTTAGGATGGCCTTTCGTTGCTTTATTTTGTGTTGCACTAAAAATTTTCACACTTTAACTTTAGGGCCGGCTTCAATGCAGAATAGAGCGTATCAAAATGGGTAGTTGGACACACCTGGTATCCACGGCCATAGGACTTCGAAAGCACCGCATCCCGTCCGATCTGCGCAGTTAACCGAAGTGCCGCCTAGTTAGTACCACGGTGGGGGACCACGCGGGAATCCTGGGTGCTGTGGTTTTTGGATGGATTGAGTATGCCTTTTGCTTTTTATTTCTGTGTGTGTGGTGTTGTGTTGTGTTAGTTGCCGATATATAAAGTCGGAATTGACCCAAATTGAAGTTAGTAAAACTTAACTGCCCAGAGTATTTACTAACAAAAGTCAATGGATTTGTAGTCAACCAACTATGGGTTGAAGGAGGGTTTGTAGAGGCTGAAAATACCTTGCTAACGGTGTGCAAATCATCGTGAACGGATAGGGATTGGCCAAGCTACAGCGCTAATACTGTTCTAACTGCCCCACCTATTAACTAGTAAAAGTCAATGGATTTGTAGTCAACTACCTATGGGTTGAAGGAAGGGATGTTCATAGTAAGTCAGAGTACCTTACTTTCCAAAATTGATGTCAGTAAAAGTTAACTGCCGGAGTATTTACTAATAAAAGTCAGTGGATTTGTAGTCAACTAACTATGGGTTGAATGCAAGTTTGTAGAGGTCAAAAATACCTTTCTAACGGTGTGCGAACCATTGTGAACGGATAGGATTTGACCTCTCTACAGCGCTAACACTGTTTCAAAAGACTCTGGTTTCCGAGAGTATTTGTGATTTTGTGAGTCAACCATTGACTTTGGAGCATTGGTGTAAACTGGGCAGTAAGACCTGGTAATGGTCTCTACAACCTGGCAAAGTTTTGAAAAAACTCAGTAAACTTAACTGCCCAGAGTATTTACTGACAAAAGTCAGTAGATTTGTAGTCAACTACTCGTGGGTTGAAAGCAGGTTTGTGGAGGCTAAAAGGACCTTTCTAACGGTGTGCGAATCAGCATGAACAGATAAGATTCGACCAAGCTACAGTGCTAATAAACTCTAGGTTTCCTAAAAAGGAAATAATTTCGAGCGCGAAATTGTGGACACCTGTTTTCACACTTTTGTGTGATTTGTTCCTAGGGGTGGCTGAGCAACCCTTTTTCCTATTATATGGAAGGAGTATTGGAATGTATGGACATGACGACTTGGTACTTTATTAGCGCTTGGCTTCTGTGGACACTAACTGCCCTTGGTTAGTTTTGTCCGAATATGAACTTGGTTCTCACCTATCTTCAGAGACCAGGGAGCAAGGGAGCTTGGAGGGGGCCTTGGGCTTTCCTGGCCTTTGGGGCTTGCAGGCAGGCTGGGTAAGAGTCAGTCTGTCAAGCTCCCAAGGGTAAGAAAAGGCAGAGGCAGAGGCGGCCAGAAGGGGAGGGAAAGAGACTTGCCTTTTCCTTCAGGGGAGCAAAGCAATGTCTTACTTTAGGGCCGGTCTCTTTGGGAGAGATGGGAGTAAGGTGAGCGAGCTATCTTGTTTTTACCTTCATCTAATCATACTACTACTATTTTGAATCAGTTTTTATCTCCTTGACTTTTAGTTTAACTGCCAAGGAGTATTTACTGAACAAAAGTCAAGTAGGGGGGGTCAAAAAATGCCTTTCATATACAAGCCATTGTGAACCGATAAGATTTGACGCCTCAGAGAGTATTAGTGGTTTTGTGGCTCAGCTATTGACTCTGAAGCATTAGTATAAACTGGGCAGTAAGACCTAGCGAAAAGCCTCCACAACCTGACAAAGTTTTGAAAATTTCACTTTAGGGCCGGTCCTCCCAAAGGGTCACAATAGTCCCAAGTGTGAAAACTTAGCTGCCCAGAGTATTTACTAACAAAAGTCAATAGATTTGTAGTCAACGAGCCGTAAGGTTGAATTCAAGTTTGTAGAGTAGAGGTCAAAATTACCTTTCTAATAGTATGCAAGTCATTACGAGAGGGTAAGATTTGACCCCACTAGAGTGCTAATACTGTTATAACTGCCCACCTATTATTGACTAGTAAAAGTCAGTAGATTTGTAGTCAACTACTCATGGGTTGAAGGAGGGTTGGTAGAGGCTGCAAATACCTTTCCAACAGTATGCAAACCATCGTGAACGGATAGGGATTGGCCAAGCTACAGCGCTAATACTGTTCTAACTGCCCCACCTATTAACTAGTAAAAGTCAATGGATTTGTAGTCAACTACCTGTGTGTCGAAAGCAAGTTGGTGGAAGATGAGCATATCTGCCTAATTATCAAAGTCAGTGAAAATTTAACTTTAACTGCCGGAGTATTGTCTAATAAAAGTCGGTGGATTTGTATGAAACCACTCATGGGTTGAAGGCAAGTTTATAGAGCACCTGATTACCTTTCTAACGGTGTGCGAACCATTGCGATCCGATGGGTACTGAACCCGCTACAGCGCTAACACTGTTTCAAAAGACTCTGGTTTCCGCGAGTATTTGCCCTTTTTGAGCCAACCATTGACTTTGAAGCACTAGTATAAACTGGGCAGTAAGACCTAGTAATGGTCCCTACAACCTGGGCCAAAGAGTAAGCTTACTGCGAACGAATTAGATTTTGACCACAATACAGTGCTAATACTGCTTCTAACTAACTGCCAGAGTTGTTTAATAACAAAAAAGTCAATGGATTTGTATAAAAACTACTCATGGGTTGAATGCAAGTTGGTAGAAGATGAGCTATATCTGCCTAATTATCACAACATAGAAAGTCAGTAAACTCTAACTGCCCAAGTATTTATTAATAAAAGTCAGTGGATTTGTATGAGACTGCTTTTGGGTTGAAGGCCAGATGGTAGGGAATAAAAATACCTTTCCAGCCATATACAAACCATTGCAATCCGATCAAAACTGGCCCCGCTACAGCGCTAACACTGTTTCAAAAGACTCTGGTTTCCGCGAGTATTTCACGTTTTGTGAGTCAACCTTTGACTTGAGAGCAGTAGTGTCAACTGGGCAGTAAGACCTAGTAATGGTCCCTACAATCTGGCAAAGTTTTGAAAAAAACTCAGTAAAAGTTAACTGCCAAGAGTATTTACTATCAAAAGTCAGCAGATTTGTAGTCAACTACTCATGGGTTGAAGGAGGGTTGGTAGAGGCTGCAAATACCTTTCCAACAGTATGCAAACCATCGTGAACGGATAGGGATTGGCCAAGCTACAGCGCTAATACTGTTCTAACTGCCCAGAGTATTCACTAACAAAACTCAAAGGATTTGTAGTCAACTATCTATGGGTTGAAGGAAGGGAAGTTTATAGTAAGTTAGAGTACCTCCTACTACAAAAAATTGAAGTCAGTGAAAGTTAACTGCCGGAGTATTTACTAATAAAAGTCAGTGGATTTGTAGTCAACTAACTATGGGTTGAATGCAAGTTTGTAGAGGTCAAAAATACCTTTCTAACGGTGTGTGAACTATTGTGAACGGATAAGTTTTGATCAAGCTATAGCGCTAATACTGTTTCAAAAGACTCTGGTTTCCGCCAGTATTTCACGTTTTGTGAGCCAACTATTGACTTTGAAGCAGTAGTGTAAACTGGGCAGTAAGACCTAGTAATGGTCCCTACAACCTGGCAAAAGTTTTGAAAATTTCACTTTAGGGCCGGTCCTATCTTGCTGTTGGAGGTCAAACCACTCGCTAATAGCAAGCCCTGGCAGTAAGGTCACTTAGAAGAGCCCGCTTCAGTTTAACTCTTACTGACTACTTTAGGGCCGGCTCCAAAAGTAATTTCAGTTGGGGCTTAACTGAAGAGAGGGATCGAAAGATATCGTCCCAGAGATCCTAAAAATCCAAAATGAGAAGCAGGAGGACAAGTTCCTGGAGCCCCAGAACGCTAATAAGTTTTGGACCTCCTTCCTAAAAAGGAAATAATTTCGAGCGCGAAATTGTGGACACCTGTTTTCACCGCCTTTTTGCGATTTGTTCCTGGGGTTGGCTGAGCACCTCCCTTTCCTCTTATATGAAGGGAAGACTGAAGTGTACTATAGTATTGAGGCTTGAAAGAGTCTCAGTACTGTTAGTGGCATCTAGGTCAGTACCGACATAGGGGTTGAAAGCGATGTTAACTGCCAATGCTGCGGCTAGTGTAGTTAGCGAGTTTAGTA
>NW_023503024.1:0-151700 GCF_014461135.1 Mycena indigotica | reverse complement strand
ATACTGGTCGTCCCGTAACTGCCGACGTAGAGCGCAGAAGGCCTGAGCAGCGTGCGCAGGCTCTGTCCCAAGGTGATCGTTGGAGGGTCTTGACGGATCGGTGATTGTGCGGGCGAAGGAGGCCGTGGACGATGGTCGGGGGGTCGGAGCGTCCGAGGGGGCCGGTCGGATGCGCCTGGATGGGTTCGGCGAGGGTCGGGGCGGCGGGGTTCCCTGACATCACCCCCTTTGAATGCGGCGTCCCGACGCATAGTTCGGAAGGGCAAGGAGTCGAAGGTCGCTGGAGGCGATGTGCCGTGGTTTACCTGGGTACCTCCGATAGAAGTCCCCAATTTGTCTGGCGCGATCGTAGCCTTTCCACCTGACGAAGTAGTTAAGACGCTTATACCTTATCCTGGCATCCAAGATTTCCTCGACTTCCATTTGGGGACTCCGTCCTCTAGTTCGGGGCGGTTCGTCGTAGCCGGGTCGTCCATTGAAGGGGTCGTCCCTGAGCGAGCTCGAGTTTAACAACGGGAAGACGGGGTGGAGCTTGGAGTAACGCTGGGGAGGTCGAGCTTGTAGGCACCTTTACTAACCTCTGCGAGCACCTTGAACGGTCCGAGGCGCTTGTGGGAGAACTCTCGGAGGGCCGAAGTTGTTCTGATGTCAGAGGCATCTAACCAAACCTTATCACCAACTTGAATATTCGGAGCGTCCGATCGTCTCCGATCGTAGTACCGTTTATACTCGTCTTTGGCTTTGACGAGCGCGGCCTTCGCCTCGGAGACGCCGTTCGCTATCCGATCCGAAACTCGTTCACTGACTCCAACTCTGAGCGGGTGCCCGGCCGAAACCCATTCGGGGAGCCGCCAGTGTCCGTCATAAAGGGTACCTGTTGAGTGGAGGAGTGAACGTGGTTGTTATAGGCGAACTCAGCGGCAGGGATAAGCTCGTCCCCAGTCGTCTTGTTGGTAGTTGGTGAAGATTGGATGTACTGCTCGAGCTCCTGGTTAACGCGTTCGGGTTTGTCCGTCGGTCTGCGGGGTGGTAAGCCGTGAGGTAGCCGGGCTTGACGCCAATTAAGCGCCAGAGTTCGCGTAAAGTCAGCGATGAACTGCGAACCACGGTCCGAAATGTACTTCTCGGGGTTCCGTGGTGTCTCCAGACGTTCCGATAGTACAAGCGGGCAGCTCCGACCGCGTCTATTGTCGTATGGCATTCGGTGAAGTGAGCGCGTTTCCCGAGGGCGTCAACCACTACCATAACCGCGTCATACCCATGGGCCTCGGGAGCTCGACGATGAAGTCCACAGTGACGGTGTGCCAGCGCTCGGGGGACTTCGGTTGGATGTAGCTCCCCGTGCGGAAGCCTTCGGAGGGCCTTCGTGACGACAGCATAAGTCGCAGGTCGCGACGTAGCGTCCGGATATGGCGGGACATCTGTGGCCACCAGTAGTTGCGCGAAACCAACTCCAGGGTCTTGAACCGCCCGGCATGTCCGGCGACACGCGTGTCGTGGCAGAGCTCTATAATGCGCCTCCTCAGGTCTTTGTCTTTGGGGACTACGACCTTGCCGCGGAAGTACAGGAGGTCGCCTGAGACGGCCCACTCGTCCGAACGCGATGAGCGGGGGCCCCGAGCTTGACCTCGACCTTCAAGAGTTGCCGAGCCGCAAGTGCGACGGGTTCCTCTAGGTCAGGCTCACCGGATAGCGCTTCCTTGATGTCGCGGACAAGTTCGAGCCAGGCCCAGAGACAGTGACGGCCTCAAGCGCGAACGTGGAACAGTTCGGGGCGTAAGAGGGTGACATCCGAAGTTGTCGTCGGAGATACCGTGGTCAGGCCGGGCGGGAGAGAGCATCGGGACGGCCCATCTGGCGACCTGGGACGTGGTGCAGCGTAAAGTCAAACCTGGAAAGGTACAACGACCATCGGGCTTGCCGACGATTAAGGTGCTGCGCCTTTCGGAAGTATTCCAAGTTCTTATGGTCAGTCCAGATCTCAACCGGATGCGCGGCGCCCTCGAGGAAATGCCGATACTCCTCGAGTGCGGGATGATCGCGAGCATCTCCTTGTCGTGAATCTCGTAGTTGCGCTGGACATCATTTAAGCTTTTGGAATAGAACGCTACAGGGTGCCACTTCCCGTCCGGGGCGGATTGTTGTGAAAGAACCGCCCCGTCGCATAATCTGAGCTGTCTGCTTCAAGTCGGAAAGGCCGAGAGTCGTCCGGGATCGCTAAGACAGGTTCTGATACGACCCGGCCCTTGATGGCTTGAAAGGCGGCGGCTTTCGTCTCCCCAGGTCCATTTCTGGTCTTTCTTGGTGAGCGCAAAGAGAGGTTGCGCTAGGGCCGAGAAATCCCGAATGAACCTGCGGTAGAAATTAGCAAACCCCAGGAACTGCTGAACGTCCTTCTTGTTTTCGGGCGGAGGCCATGCGGAGACTCCGGCGACCTTAACGGGTCCATTTCGACATGGTTGTGCGAGATAATGACCCCAAGTACTGATTGACGATTTCTCAAGTCGCACTTTTCCTTGCGAAGGTACAACTTGTGCATTCGGAGCCGCCGAAGGACCTCCCGGACGATCTCGCGGTGCTTGGGAGGTCCGAATGTGCGATAAGGATGTCGTCGAGGTAGATCATAACGTCGCCTGAAAGAATGAGATCCTGGAAAATGTCATTCATCATCGTTTGGAACGTCGTGGGGAGTTTGTCAGGCCGAAATACATCACCAAAGGTTCGAACAACCCTCGGTTAGTCCGAAAGGCCGCCTTCCACTCGTCTCCTTCTTTAATCCGGACGTTATTAAAACCCCAGCGAATGTCGAGTTTGGTGAAGTAACGAGCGCCTTGAGCCTGTTGATAAGGTCGTTAATCAACGGAAGGGGGTACCGGTTCTTAATCGTCATTGCGTTGAGGGCGCGGTAGTCCTGGACAAACCGAAGCCCTCCGTCCTTTTTCTTAACGAAGAAGACGGGGGAGGCCATCGGAGATTTCGAAGGGCGAATACGGCCTGTGGCAAGTCCTTCCTCGATGAACTCGGCAAGTTCGCGCTGTTCGAGGGGAGAGATCGGATACACCTTGCAGTTAGCGGGCTTCGCGTCGGGACGAGTTCGATAGCGTGGTCCCAAGCCCTTCGTTCTGGTAACGTGTCAAAGGACTCCTTGTCGAAGACGTCCTTGGAACTCCTTGGCCCAGTCCGGGATCTCCAGGGCGGAGGGGCCGAAGTTACGGGCAAAGGCCTCTGCAAGGCGTTGGGACACTGTACTGCCAGCCTGGATCTCCTCAACTGGGCGAAAGGAGGTGTAGAAGATGCGGTCGCCGTCTTCAAGATGCTCTGTCGCCGTCGAGATCTGGTGAGGGCTCCGGAGGGTCCAGAAGGCAGCTCCGAGCTCGTCGTCAGCATCATCTGGGCCAGCGATATCGATAGCGCAAACAGTGGGGGCCCCAAGGGCATAGTCGTGGATTTAAGGAGTCGGAGCCGGCGGACCTCGGGCGCGTTCGGTCCGCTCTTCGTCACGGCAGGTAGAGCAGCTGCCGCGGCGCACGCCTCTTTTCACCTCCTTTGTTTCCCAGTTGATCTCAGTGGGGAGGCGCGGAGTCGTGATTTAAGCGGAGCCGGCGAACTCGGCGCTGCTTGGTCCGCTCTTCATCACGGCAGGTAGAGCAGCTGCGGGGCAGCGACTCATTTTCACCTCCTTTGTTTCCCAGTTGATCTCGGGTTATGCTTTTGAGCCAGGAGTATCCGAGTATCAGGTCCTGTTTCCCAAGGTGGGTTACAGCCAGCTGAACGCGTTCGAGTGTCCGTTGTACCAGAAACGAGGTCCGCGATTTGGCGAATAGACCCAGCGTCATTGGGGGTGCCGTCCGACGTTGTGGACCGGGATGGGTACTGAGAGATTTCGGACTGGCACATTATTCCGGTTGACATATTCTGTGTCGATAAAGTCCGAAGTAGCTCCGCAGTCGACCAGACCCGAGAGGGAGAGCTTGAGCGCGTTCGCAGTGGACTCAAGTTCAAGGGGGAGGTGCAGCGAGTTAACGCCAGGGGCGGCAGAGATGGTATAACTGCCAGGTAGCTTTTTCTCCCAGGCAAGTCGGGCGAATCCGAGCGGGGGCTTCGGAGGGGGCAGAGGGTGCGTCTTTCGTTTCGGGCTCGGTGGTAGGGCAAGGGAGTTGATTCATCATACAAACAAGTGAAACGATTTATGGACGCAAACGAGGGCACACCAGTCACTCGTCGCGGGGACAAAATCCTCTGCCGGAGCCTCCGAATGCGCCTCCGCTAAGGCCGCAGTATCGGACAACCGCGCAAGCAGCTCTCCCAGCATCTCATCGCCAAGTTGCTGGATTACCTCGTCGAGGATGTCCACGTGGCGGACGCCGGCGGGGAGCGGACAGTCCCGAGCCAAATGGTTGGGGTCGCCGCATCTGAAGCAGGCTCGACGAGGGGCACCCCCGAGCCCTAGTACGATCCAGCTCCATAGGGACGGAGCCGGAGGTACCGGGACGGGGCGCGGGCCGGGGTGGCACAGGCGGGGCCACCGGGCGGATGGGGAACGGAGTTGCCGAACGAGTGATGGGGGAAGGCGCCGCGCGAGCTCCCGGCGGTCCGCGGGGTAGCCATTCCCCTTAATGAGCTTCGCTCGCACCAGGGCTTCATATTGTCGGAAAGCCCGAGTCGCCAGCCCAGATAGTCACGGAGGTCTGGGGGGTCGTTCGAAGAGGTGATGCCGTTGTTGATCAAGGGGTCAAGTCCGTGGCGGTACTTGGTTACCTTAACCAATGCGTCTTGAAGCCAGCGAGGTCCATCAAGTCCTCGAAGTCGCCGGTATATCCGTAGACATCCCGCGTTCCCATGTGATAACCCGCGCTTTCCAACTTAGCGAGCGCGAGGTCCTGTTCGTTCTCCTCAACGAACCGGAGGCGAAACTCGGAGAGGAACTGGCTCCACCGAGGGAAGGGGAAGGGGTTTTTTGCTCCCATGACGCTCTGCCCATTGCTGAGCAGGTCCCTCCGCCATATAGGACATGGCGTAGCGGACGGCCTTTTCTTCGCCTCGGCTCTCCGTTAACTACGGGCCTCCGGGCAAGCCGAGGCGTAGGTTTTGACCGCGTATAGGAAGGCGCGGCCGCGTTTGCGATCTCCGTTAAACGCAAACGGGGGTTTGGTCGTAAGACCAGTTTTGAGGCGACAGTAACGTCACCAAATAACGCATCCGCGTCGGGGCATTCGGAGATGCCGGAGGCGGTTCGGGGGCTGCCGGAGGTGGTGCGGCAGCGGAAGCCTGGGAAGCAAGGTGGGTGAGGATATTGGTGAGGTTGTCTAGTTTCGCCTCAAGTGCGTCCATGCGCGCGTCAGCGTCCCGGAGCAGCTCCGGTAGACATAGCGGGCGTAAAGACGACAAGAGCAGAGGAGGAGGGGTCAAGTGGCAGGGGCGGTGACGAGGGGGTACGGACTCGTACTCCGAGCCTGAGTCAGCACCAAACCTGGCAATCTTGACCGGTTAATCCCGTAGAGAGTTTCTTCTGCTGTAAGGGCAACCCTGGAGACTCCGACGAAAGCCTAGCAGGGGAGGATCCAAAGCGTGAATAAGACTACAGGAAATACACGGAGGGACCGACCTAGCAGGGGAGGATCCAAAGAGAAGAAACTCTAAGGGTCCGCCTGCTAGGGCGCCAACTATATACTGGTCGTCCGTAACTGCCGACGTAGAGCGCAGAAGGCCTGAGCGGCGTCGCAGGCTCTGTCCCAAGGTGATCGTTGGGAGGGTCTTGACGGATCGGTGATTGTGCGGGGCGAAGGAGGCCGTGGACGATGGTCGGGGTGGGTCGGAGCGTCCGAGGGGGCGCCGGTCGGATGCGCCTCGGATGCGTTCGGAGGGTCCGAAGGAGGCCGAAGCGGGGGTTCCCCTGACAAATTGGTTAATAACAGAAGCAATACTAGGTCAAATCGTATGGGGTTTGCAGCATATTGATTCGAATACATGCCCGATGATGTGTATCAATTTGTAAGCGATTCCGAGAGATATGTGAAAATTAGTGTGAACGCAATATGCCTTTGCAATTCAAGTTCTGAACCAAGGTAAAATCATGTATCTATTTTCTTGACAAAGTCAGAATCAAAATAGATGTGTGTAGTATACCTAGTACATCTGTTTTGAGAGTTTAGATGAGCTCTAAGACCATTATTTATGCACCAATAATAGTTTGGCGTCCACTAACAAAAATGTCGTTGCACATCAATTGGTTAATAACAGAAGCAATACTAGGTCAAATCGTATGGGGTTTGCAGCATATTGATTCGAATACATGCCCGATGATGTGTATCAATTTGTAAGCGATTCCGAGAGATACGTGAAAATTAGTGTGAACGTAATATGCCTTTGCAATTCAAGTTCTGAACCAAGGTAAAATCATGTATCTATTTTCTTGACAAAGTCAGAATCAAAATAGATGTGTGTAGTATACCTAGTACATCTGTTTTGAGAGTTTAGATGAGCTCTAAGACCATTATTTATGCACCAATAATAGTTTGGCGTCCACTAACAAAAATGTTGTTGCACATCAATGGGTCAATAACAGGAGCAATACTGGGTCAAATCTAATTCCAAATAAAATCATGCGCCCGGTTTCTCAACAAAATCACAATTGACTTAGATGTATATGATACACTTAGGACTTCCAACCTGAGAGTACATCTTGAGCTTTACAGAATTATTTATGCACTGCTAATTGGTTCTACTGACCTTCAAAAGTTATTGTGAGCAATACTATATTTATCCTCAGGAGAAACTCACAGGATTTAATAGATGTATATAGCCTGAAGCATACAGCCAGTGTCCACTAACTTCCGGGGTATAGAAGTTAGTGGACACACTAGCTGAGTTGGGCCATATGATACAGTGGGGAGAGTATACCGCCATATATCATCCCGTACATCATATTCCAGATATTTGGTAGAGTACACACCCTATACATACTAATTGATATAGACTGGGTGTCCACTAACTTCTAGGGTATGGAAGTTAGTGGATACTAGGTACTAAAGTTAGTGGACACCTCCAGTTGGGATACTATAATACAGTGGGGTAGTATACAGCCATATACCATCCTGTACACCAATTGTATACCAAGGTATGTGGTAAAGTACACACCCCTTCACACACCAATTAATATACTGAGGTGTCCACTAACTTCCTAGGTATAGAAGTTAGTGGACACCATACCTAGGAAGTTAGTAGACACCTCCAGTTGGGATACTATGATACAGTAGCGTAGTACACAACCATATACTATCCTATACACCAAGTATCTGGCCAGGTACATACCCCAGTATAGACCAATTAATATACTGAGTGTCCACTAACTTCTGTACCTGGAAGTTAGTGGACACAGTAGCCAAGTTGGGCTACTATGATACAGTGGGGATAGTACACCATCATATATCATCATGTACATGATATTCAAGGTATCTGCTAGGGTATCTCTGTACATACTGATTAATATACTGAGTTGAGTGTCCACTAACTTCTGTACCCTGGAAGTTAGTGGACACACTAGCCAAGTTGGGCCACTATGATACAGTGGGGATAGTACATCATCATATATCATCTTGTACATGATATCCAAGATATCTAGTAGAGTACATAACCTATACCTACTGATTAATATAGACGGGGTGTCCACTAACTTCTGTATCTAGGAAGTTAGTGGACACCTTCAGTGAAGATATTATGATATGCTACATCTCATGAACTGCTACTACATATAGTGCCTGCGTGATAGAGTTAGTTATAGACTCAAGAAAGCATACTCATAGTAGTGGCAGTAGCTATTTCTATGGTATTTTAGAGAGGGAAAGGCATTATAGAATCTATAATCTCATTATACCTCGTTAAATTTAGTATCTAATATCCGGATCATTTAGTAGCATATATGAACCTACCCTACCTACTACTATATATGACATCTGTCTACCAACTTGTAGCCTGTGTCTAGAAAAGTTAGTAGATAACTGCTCAATGAAATCATTATGAAAGGGCTTCAATATGGTATATGAATAGTCATAATAACCTATAGTATGGATATATGTCCAGAAACTTCCTATATACCTATCTATATACATATGTTGTCCACTAACTTCAGTGAACATATTACATACATCATAAGCCTATATTTTATTAGAGAGAATGAATTTCAACTTGATTTCTTTTACATTACTGGCTAGAATTACCTTCTTTACAATTTTGATTTTATGATCGCAGATCATTAGATCAAAAGTCTTATATCTTCCTTAATATTTTAGATATTCAATTTTTATTGATACATCTAGGCTTATCTAAATGAAGCGCACAACTTTGATCTTTTGATGCGCCATCAGATCGGGACAGTGGGCGGGGGGGTCGGGTAGTGTCGGGATCACAGCTGGAAAGAGGTTTGATGGCTGAGGAAGATAGCCGCGAGTGTGGTGTCACCAACACTCATGATGAGTCCACTAACCTCTGAGGACTTGGGCCTCCGCTGAGCAGGATGTCCACTAACACTCACAATGGCTGACTCGAAAGAAACAACCAACACACCCATGACATCCAAGCCGCCTTGAAACACCTCTTTTTTCCGATCATGAACATATTTGCGCTTCAGTCGATTGGACTGAAGGGCTGGCGAATACTCGCCGGGCCGTTTACCGCCCAAGATGAGAGCAGTAGACGATGCTGGAGACAAGTTCAGCACACTGGAAGGATAGATACTAACGCCATACCATGATCCACAGTGGACACCTGTGCTTTCGTGACACCAAAAGCGTCAATGCACTTCGTAAATACATGTTTATTGAGGATATTGGACTTCAAAATGGTGGATCCCAATGAGTATGACCGACACCTTCGCCCGAAGTATGTAACAGCATTAACCATCGCTTCCCGGTCGATAGGGATAAACATTGTGCGCTCGACCTGACACTCGATATATATGATCTCTCCTGGCGTGCAAACACCATCGACAATATGAGAAATAGCTGAAGGTAGATAAGTCTGCGAAGTGCTTGATGGAAAACCACTCACGACAACCAAGTTGACGAAATCCAGTGCTGGGGTGGACCTGGAAGGTACATGGGGGAGTATCGGCCGAGTTTGGTCCGGTCGCAATCGGTTGGCCAGCCCACCCCTTGAGGAACAGTGCAACCTCGACATCGGGCGGGATGAAATAGAGATGGTGGCCGGTCGGGGGGAGCGGAGTAGGCCGTTCACTACAGCCTATAACCCACTCTGTTCCATGTGAAGCCTGTCAGGCTGTCATCAGCAATAGACAAATATATTGCAAGCATACCTGTCGCAAAACTTGCAACACAGTTGTCCCTGAACACGGCTTCCCCAACGCGTCGACTCCAGGACACTGTTTGCCACGCCGTACGAATGATCTTAAGGTATCTAGAGGGAATGATCAGCAGGGCCTGCAAACAACGATCCACATACTCAGCGACACGCTGTTCTTTTGTGTTTCCCGCCTTCTCTCGTGTCCGCTCGCGAGCACGAAATCGAGATTGGCGATGGTCGGGGTCGAGTTCAAAGCAGCTGGCGGAAGCGAGGGCTGGCGAAACCTGATTGCAAACGTAGCCGCCTGTCGCGGTAAGCAACGTTCAGGTATATGGTAAATACACACCCGAGCAGGATAATCGCACCGCCCGACAGTGAACCGGTTTCATGTCCGGGTGAAACGTCACCCATGCTTTTGTGTCTGCAGAACCAGAGCCTCCCGTCCACGAATCATTATCCTTTTGAGACATTGAGCACCGATGAAACGGCAACTGACGACAAACCTTGTTTTTGACAATTGTGTCAACCCGATACAGTTCCCCGCGTCGCTTAGTTATCCGGTAGTCCTCTGTTGCAAGATCGAGCACGAAGGCTGTTGATGGTCGTGGGATCGGCCAGATTGATGGGACGCCGCCCTCTACATATTCGATTCGCTCCACACGCCGGTTGTCGGTAACCCAGACCTCGCCCGTATACACTTGGGCGGTCAGAGCCTCATCGAGCCATTTGGTATCCGAGGGTTGCAATTTGGCGAGCTTTGGGAGTCGTTCGAGCACAAGTGAAGCTGTCGATGACGAGGACGATGACGCAGCCACATGGGACGCTACCGCGTCACTGTTCGCTGCCAATGGAGGGGGAGACGACGACCGAGGAGTGACCACAGGGGGAGACGACATGCGCCGTGCGAAAGAAGACGACCGGGAAGCAATGGTTGGGGTAGGCGACGAGAATCGGGGGGTTGGGGGCAAAATGGGTGATGAAGGACGTTCAGGACGCGGCTGTAAGCCGGTGACTGAAGGTTATTAGATGAGATGCAAAGAATGAACTAGTTTTTTACGCACCTGGAGTCCCCCGTGCTTGTCTCTGCAACTCATCAATCTCCTCTTCGTCCGAGCTCAAGATTTCAATGGTATCGTCTCCAACCGTTCGGAATTTGACGGGCGGAGGAGGGGCGGGTGGAACAGATGGATATATGGGCTCCTTCTTGATTGGAATGTCGGGCTCTGGTTGGCGTTGCCGGGAGATGTGGGATTTGAGATGCGGGAGGTGAAGCCACGAGTCTTGGAGGAAAATGGAGGCATTTTGTGCGACAAAACTTGGGAGGAAGATCTGTTGTGGAGCTGTTACATGTCCGTCGCAGCTCGAAAATTGAAGACACACCGAATGACGATACTCGAGAATGGCACGAGCCGGAAGACTATCAAGGAAATCTCGATCCTCCGAGCTGCGAGGTGGGCTGGGTGAGGTTGCAGGGAGAATGGGTTTCTGGTGGGAGAGCGGCAGGACTTTTTGGCGGCCAATGTGGTGGGAGAGATGAGAAGCATCAATCCATGCGTCATCGATGAACGAAGATGCGTTTTCAAGAATGAATGCCGGCTGAAAGATCTAAGAGAAGCGTCAGAAACGGGCATCACACGCATGGAGGGAGACGTGCCGAATCCCGATATGCTCTCAGTGCGCGACTTGATAGCTCATCTATGAGCGCTTGGCCAACGTCGTCCCGTGGTGGCGGCGCGAAGGGATTCATCGTTGCGCCCTGGCCGACGCGTTTTGGGGGGAAGGAAATGTGGGGGGGTCGTCGTGGTTCAGAAGAAAAAAAGCTTTAGCCGACGGTGACGCGTCACTAGTCACTCGCTTCCGTCGCTTACGTCGTCCAAGTGCGGCACTAGCGTGGGCCAATCACGGCACCACGGACCGTGCCGCACTTGGGCATCAAGTGCCGCACTTGGAAGGATTCGCATGCCAAGTGCGGCACAGTGTCGAATTTGGACATAGTGTCGTGAGTGTCGTGTTTGATACAACCTCCAACTAACCCCAGTGTGCGGCCCAACCGTTGGCTTGCCTCAGGTGATTGTAGCTATGTCGATGGTGCTCCGGTGCACTGGAACAACATCCTCCTGTCATCAATTCATCGCGTGGGTGGCCCCATCATCCTTGGAAAACATGAAACACTTGCCAGTGCCCTCTGAGACACATGCATGGCTTCAAAACACTGCCAAGTCTGGCTATGACTTTGTCGATCCTGAGGTTGGGCAGATGGCACGTGCCGCTGTTGAAAATGGCCTGGGGTTTGGCTACATCCACCTCATTTCAGACAATGTTGCTCACAAATATTCGGAGGATTTGTCGAATGAGCGGGATCTCAGTGTCCTAGTTGGTCGTGATGCACTTTATGGTCATGTCAACTGCATCCTTGATGATTACCTGGAATCCCTCTGAAATTTGCTGTCTTATCTTACTCTTCACTCTAAGCATGATCACAGAATGTGGTAGGGGAAACGGATGTATTAGTGTGATAAAATGAAATGTAGAATACTGTATAAAATGAAAGACTTGTACCATTTGTGCACTTTACTTTGTCTTCGCTTGCCGCCAGCCACTCAACATGGCACCAAACCCCGCAACAAATTCCAGCATGCATGGGAAATTACCGCCGACACCGGCGACACGACACGTTCTCCGATGGAGGCTAAATTGACGGACCGCTCTGCGGAAGACAACTTGAAAGACCCTCCAATATACGATGAGGACGCCTTGATAGCCAGAAAATGGCCAAGGACCGCGTTGTAGGATGGGAAGGGATGCGACATCGAGACGGTGGTGGCGGGTGCTGGAGGAGCGGGAAGCGATGTGTGGAAACCAATTGGGCATATGGAGCGTGAGGGTGTTTGGCACCAAATGCGACAATGGCGATGAGAGACGGTGACGGGGCCAGGGGTTGATTGTTGACAAGTCATGGAAAGTGGCGATGGGGAGAGTAGTGTCACGTTTGGCGATTTCTGCAAGAGCTGAGCTGGGCATAAAAACATAGAGGAAATATTGAGAAGAGTTGCCCCGCACGTTTCGAGGCATCTGGGATTGTTTTGCAAGAGACGCGACTTTTCGCATCGGTCGTGGTCGTCCAACCTAAGCTGACGAAGTATGGGCCTTGTATGGCTGCATGGTCCACAGGACCCGGCGCATTCGAGCTCTATTGGCGGGCCACTGGCGAGAAGTCGGTGACAAAAGGCCAACAAAAGCTTTGCCTGAGAAAATGGGTGAGTAAGTACGGGCAGGACAGCCAAGCTGGTCGATAACGCACCGTGAGCGCCACAAACATCTCGTGATTTCAGGCAGGACTCCCCCAATAGCGCTCAGCGACAGCTTTCCTCCCGGGCCCTCCCCATCAAGCCCTGAGCCCCTCGACCCACTTTCCATCGTCGTTCCTGTGACCTCGCTCCAGCAAACGCGCCTGCCGACGTCTTTAGTCGTTTACGCAGGGCACAAAGCTCCTGGCCGGTATCGGGCAACTAGACAGTGTAGCAGTGGGATCAGCCATCATGTCACGTAGTCACGAGATCATTAGCATCAGTTAGCGACCCACCACTAGCGGCGAGTGCACGTACCACAACGTGGTGACGAGAGCGGTCTTCGTAGCCAGGCAGAAGCAGTGAGAAAAGGAAACTGGCAGGACAACGAAGGCGGGACAGCAAGGGGCGATACATCAAGTCGCCGAGCGGTACAACATCAGAAGACGACAACCAGACAGCAACGCCACCGACTTCGTCAGCATCTTACCAGTCGACCCAATACAGCCAGACAACCGTCACACCACCGACATCTCCAGCGCCAATCCCATCAGCGGCGCCTATTGCACTCATAACAACGGCAACCAACACAGCAGCACCGAGGCCTAGGCCCCAAGTGAATATAGCGATGAACGAAAGCAGCGCAGCACTGACCTTCTATGGGGACGAGAAAGACGAGAAAAACGGCGTAAATTCAGAAGAATTCATCCGGAAATTCAAGATTCGCACCCGAGACTTGGCCAGGGACTCGGATGCAGAAAGAATCGACGCCGTGGGAGACTACTTCCCAACGCGATCGCCGGCAGCGAAATGGTGGACCGCAAGACAAAAGCAGCAGAGCGATAACCAAGTTTGCGGAATTCACGAAGGAGTTCTTAGCCCAGTTTCCCACCGAAGAAGAGGCAGAGCCTACCAACCAGGAGTACCAGGAGAAGTTGGTCAATCTCAAGATAACGCTCGGAGTTGGGAGGAACAGTCGAGGTGGCAGGGCAAGAGGTCGTGGCACACATCAGATATGCCCACCGCCTGCAGGAAGCAGCGCAGAAGGCAGGGGTAGCAAACACATCCAGCTACATCTATCAAGTCCGCGACGCAATCCCCGAACCACTGCGAAAGCACTTACCCCGAGAACCCAGCAATTGGAAGGAATTCACGGACGCGATCAAGAAGGTCGATAGGTCGAAGCTTCGGGAGGATGTCAAGGACGCGAAAGAGAAGCAGGAGAAAGACGAAGCCAGAGACAGGAAAATAGCGGAGCTCCAGCGAGTGCAGACGAAGGCGCAGACCCCAACAACACCGGTTTCGAGAATGGCGGCAAGGCTTAACGCAACAAACCTCAACACACCCAGAGGAGGAGGAGCGGGAGCGAGCAGAGGCGGCAGCGATGTATTCGGGGCGAGCGGAGGACAAGGCAATTTGTTTGCGCGAGGCCCAGAAGAGTTGACAGCAGAGGCTAAACGGCAGCTCGAGGACATAGCCGCCAACACGAAACCTCCACAGGACGATGAGGCCGGCCGCAAATTCTACGCTGCGCAAGTCGAGTCGTGGAACAGACAATTCGGGAGAGGACCAAGACCACCGCTCGAGCAAATTGGCTATCCGCTCAAACCGGGAACGGTACCGGTCTGCTCGGGCGAATGCTTCCAGTGTGGACAGCTTAGCATCCCGCCACACACGTCAAGTAACTGCGACGGCGAGAAGGTACCGAAGGAGGAACGTCAATTTAGGATCATCTGCAACCGCCTGCTTGGACGAAAACGGACGACGACGCAAACCAGTATAGCGAGAATCAACTACTTAGCACTTAGAACGGAGGACTATGAAGGGAACAATGACGAGGAGGGTTTTGGGCGGGGACTGTCCGGGTAGACGGCCCACGGACAGTCCGGGATTCGCGGCCAAAAGGAAGCCACGAACCCGCCGAGTTACGACAATCATGTACGAATGCGAGCGCGCAAATCAACATCATTGACTTATACGAGGCGGGTGTCGAAGGAAACAGGGAATGTGAGCCATTTGAGTATGTGGCAACAATGAGAGGGATAAGAGGGGAGGTCAAAATAAAGGCTCTATTTGATGGAGGAGCGCTAGTTGGAGCGTTAGACAAACAGGTATGGGAAAGAAACAGAGAAAAGCTGGGAAGGGGACGGCCATCAACGACGGTACTGAGGATGGCGAGCGGGCAGCTTGTCCCATCAATCTGCTGCTGGGTAGGAGAGATCGACATCGAAGGGGTGAAAGCAAAGGTTATACTGGAAGTATTCGACAGTGGAGGGGGATGGGAACTGCTGTTCGGCAAACCACTGCAAGCTCTATTCAACACGATACACGACTACAAGGCGGACATAGTGCAGATAAGAAATAGCGACAAACAGGCGACACTACGGAACCAGACAATGCCAAGGGCCAAACGAACCTACACGCGCAAAAGAAGGGGGAGAACGGAAGAAGGATGTGGCAGAGGTGGCTATAGCGGAAGAAGATGAGAGTGGCGACGAGGAGGAGGAAATGGAGGAGGAGCTCCAGGAAAGGGTGAAAACGAGGGTGCAGGAGGACAGGGAAATTGCGGTGGAGGCGATGAGAGTGTTGGGCATGGAGCAAGAGGAAGAAACGGGGGGTGATGAAGCCCCCAAAAGGGAAGTCAACCCGAAACGGACGAAAAAACCCTTCCTGAGATAGAAGCTGACAATATGTTTGAGATTCAACCCACGAACGTGTTTACAAGAGCAACGGACCCGTTTAAACCAGCAAGGGTGGCGAAAAATCATTCAAGCAGTCAAGATTGGTGATGATATCTCGGAAGAAGAGAGAGAGAAGGTGAGAGAATTACTGACGGAATTCGCAGATGTTTTCGCACTGGCGGTAAGCGAGGTCAATGCAGTGAAGGACGCTGAATATGCGCCAAACATACCAAAGGACCGCCAGTTCAGCACGAAAATACACCAGAAGCCACTGTCGCAACCCCAGGCGGAGTATTTGAGGGAGCAAGTCAAGGTTTTGGAAGAAGCAGGCATAATCAGGCCAATCCACCCGCGAGAAGTCAAGTGCGTCTCACCAATCAAGCTGGCGCAGAAAGAGCATGAGGGCGACGGAATGACATTGGAGGAGTTACAGCACGCTTTAAACGACGAATGCATCAGGGAAGGCCTACCACCAATCTACGATCTACCACCGAGAACAGAAAAAAAGGACCAGCCACCCACAGCGAAACAACCAAAATGGAGGATTTGTCAGAACTTTCACGAGCTCAACGAACTCCTCAAGGTTGTTCCCATGCCGCAGGGCGACATTCGCGAGAAGCAGAGGAGGCTTTCAGGCCATCGGTATGTGTCAGTTTTCGACTTCGCCTCAGGCTTCTTCGATATACAAATCGCGGAAGACATACAGCCATATATTGTAATGTTCGTGCCAGGACAGGGTTATTACGCATACATGCGCATGCCATTCAGCTTAACGGATGCACCAACGGAATTCTCGCACATGGTAGCGACAAAACTATCGGACATCCTAGTAAAACGGATCATCGAGCTGTTCACGGATGACAGCGGCTCGGCGGACAGCTTTGAGGAGGGAATGGAGAAGCTCAGGTTGATCTTCAGGAGGATAAGAGAAGAAAATCTATCGCTCTCGGCAGCTAAGACTAAATTGTTCATGACAGAGGCGGTGTTTGCCGGGGCAAAGGTCGGACCAAATGGGGTGTCACCGGGACCCAGCCAAAATGACGGCGATTGTCCAATGGCGGAAACCAGAAGATGCGGCAAATCTAGCGGCATTCCTCGGGCTCACAGGATACTTCCGAGACCTCATCAAGAACTATGCGAAACTGGAAAAACCGCCGTGATCTACTGACGAAAGTGGACGTGCCACCGGGAGCCAAGAAGCCGGTGTATCAGGCAGCAATGAGGGGGTTCAAGCTCGCACCATTATGGACAGAGGAGCACTCAAAAGCTTTTATAGATCTAAAGAACACGCTACTGTCGGAACCGGTATTGAGGGCCCCAAACTACGAGCTGGTCGACAAATATCCTTTCATCGTTACAACAGATGGCAGCAAGCACGCATTCAAGGGAATACTTTCCCAGAAAATGCCAACGACACTCACAGGGGGAAAGAGGTAGTGAGGCGACATCCCATCGCGTTAACTAAGAGAACATCATCGGCGGAAGAACAGTATCAACCACACTTACTGGAATTTGCTGCACTGAAATACTCGTTAGACAAGTTCTCGGACATCATATGGGGCCAACCGATAAAGCTGGAAACGGATTGTCAAGCACTGAGGGACATAATGGTCAACGAAAAACTTAACGTCACGCATACTCGTTGGAGGGACGGCATCTTAGGATACAACATCGTTGGAGCGGAGCACATCAAGGGCAAGCACAATGTGGTGGCGGATGCCTTATTAAGAGCGAGCGAGGGCAAACCAAGGGAGGAGGCAGACAGAAGTGACTGGACGGTATCGCCAGACTGGGAAGCACGGTCGCGCATAGTGAACGATGTGTTCTCAGTCCAAATGGCAGATGGGGACTACTTGGTGATGCCGGTACCAGAAGGCACGGCGGAGTTGAGGGAAAGGTTCAAAGCAGAGCCGGTATACTTGGAGGTGATCAACGCACTAACGGAGCTAGACTTCGGTACCAGCGAGCGCGAGCGCAAAAGGGCAAGACACCGAGCTTCCCAATACTTCATTGAGGAAGGCAAATTGTGGAGACTGGGCGGGCCGAAGGGAGGGCGAGCAAGGTCAAGAAGGGAATGTATCACGAAGGCGGAGGCAAAAGAAAAAGCTGCGCAAGCGCACGCGGAAGGGGGCCATTTCCATCGCGACCACATTAAAATCAAGCTGATGGACAAATTTCATAGCCCGAAACTGGACGACTCCATCATCGCAGCAATACGCGAGTGTAGCGAGTGCAAAAATATTTTGGCCCAGCGGGATTACACGCGTTACTTAAGCCAATAGTCCGCCGACACCCGTTCGAATTAATCGCAGCAGACTACATGACGCTGCCGAAAAGCGTGGATGGATACAAAACGACAGGACTTTATATTGACGTGGCCTCCCAACACGTCTGGGGGAGATCTACACAGGAGCGGGAACGGGGGGAGAGACGGTCAAGGTGCTGGACAACATGTTTCGCGACTTCATGCCCGGGAGACGCTTATGGTGGACAACGGCACACACTTCGTCAAACAACGCAGTTAAGGCGACTTGCGACAAATGGGGCACCAAATTTATGCCCGTACCAAAGTATTCACCCTGGGTCAACGGGCTAGTCGAAGGAACCAACAAGCTGCTAGTCTATGTATTGGCCAGACTCTGTGCGCCGAAGCTGGGAGAAGATGGATGGAAAAAAGCGAAGATAGACGAGCTACCGGCAACCTGGTCTAAATATTTCAGGCAAGCCATTCATATACTGAACCAACGCATACTCCCGTCGATTAGATTCACACCGAAGGAGATACTCTTTGCACAAGCGGTAAACACCACAGCGACACCGTTCCTGATAAGCGGAAACAAGGCCTTCAGAAGCAGACATTCAGAAACACATGGCTTACGCGGAGCAGCAGCGACTGGACGCGTGCGATAACAGACTGGATTTACGCGAACGCGAGGAAGGCAGCGTTCGATAGGAAAGTGAAAGATTCGCGTACAGGAGAGCTGACGTTTGCAGAAGGGGACCTTGTACAGGTATACGATACAGCGAGAATGAAAACACTTAGCGCGGACAAGAAAATCAAGGGACCGTGGAGCGAACCATACCGAGTGAAGAGCCGGCGCGTCAACTCTTACGAACTCGAAACACTAGAGGGTGCGGCAGTTTCAGGACACTACAGCGCGAGGAGGCTGAGGCCGTTCACGCCCAGGGATGGAACCCAGCTCAAGAGAGAGCACGATATATTCAAGGAAGAGCTAAGGAAAGCACAGAAAGCAGTGGGACAGGAGGAAAGGGAGCGGGTAGAGGAGGAGAGGAGGAGAGAGGGTGAGATAGCCGAGCAGCGCAGGATTGCGGAGGCGGAAGCCGAGTTGAAGGCTTGGGAGGGCCAGCAGGCGGCGAGGACGCCGCCATTTTAAAAGGGGGCACCTGTAGCAGTGGGATCAGCCATCATGTCACGTAGTCACGAGATCATTAGCATCAGTTAGCGACCCACCACTAGCGGCGAGTGCACGTACCACAACAGTCGGGGAGGCTGAAGCCTGGCAGCGAGGATAACAGCGAGAACAAAAGCGCGTGTCCAAAGAGCTGGGCGCACGACACCCTCCAGTCTTGTTCCGCCAGCTGCGCACATGGCCCGTCGCGCCTGGCTCGATCCTCGATTGCCCATCGTGGTCGTCAAGAGCAAAGCCAGAAATCGGATCATCGCTGCGTCACGCCCGTGACATTCGCGCCGATGTCCGATCAGCGGTCCCACGCTGCGCTCACACTGCTACGACGACCTCGAATGAGGTGCCCGCATCCAGCGCTGTACACGACCGATGCCCAAGCGGCTCGGTATGTGTAAGGGCCGGCGGTATGACGGTCCTTTTAGGCCGCGCACTTGGTGGCGCTGCGCAGGGTGTGCCATTTCGCTCACCTTCCCTTCTCATCCCGCTTGCTCGTTTGTCCCGCGACAGCGATGCTGAATATTAACAGTTTACGGTCGGCAGCACGCGGAAAACCTTGGGATCCGGCAGAGGCTGAGGAGGGCGGAAGCGGAGAGCGGCGTGAGCGAGAGCTTGGTGAGCGGAAGCAGAAAAAACATGTCATCTCTGACCATTCACAGCTTGTCTTCTCCCTCCATGTCTGCCGTCCGCGTACAGTGACCAGGGGGCAAGACGTGACTTCGACTGTGCCCGGGCGGGTGCATTTCGCTTTCCCTTAAGCGCTGCAGTCGCGTGCTGACGGCCTGGTACCATACAAAAGGTGCGTCTTACTCTTCAAGTCGACTGTCGCCCTGTGTTTGGCTTAGGAGCTCCGCGCTCACTACATAGCAGGACTAGGCAGGTGTACTATTCGACTACGCAGAACTGCTGCTTTCGCGCCACTGGTAAATTTATCCTCGGGCCGCTTAACGGATGGAGCTGGCGGACTCATTCACGTGCCGAGCCTTTGTTCGGGTGTACTCTGAGGGACCGGGGCTAGAAGGGCAGCGGGCGGCACTGGGGCCAAGCCGGTGCGTGGTTGGCTCTATCAATTCTTCCTTCTACTCATCTACCCGCTTCTTACCAACAGTTTACGACTCCGCTTTGCGCGCTCCTTCTTTCGCTGCCCCATACGAACGAACGACCACACACCCCTGCGATATCATGGCTGCAACACTTATTTAATTGTGTTGCTACATTCCCTCAAAAGGTACGCGACTGCCTCTGCCACACTACAACAGCTCACATGATCCAGCAAGACCCTTCCTCCGTCCCTCCCCTCCTCTACAGCCAACACGCAACAACTACCTTCATATTCAACACCAGCAGCACGCTCGCCGTCACCCATCACCCGCTCCCTCGCTGATTCAGCTCATTCACGTCGGACGAGTCAGTGGCGCTGAATGCCGACAGCGGAATCGTCTCCGCTCGTTGGAAAACTCGACAACACACTCGATGGCGCTGTTGTCTGGCACGGCTGGCCGTCCTACGTCGCCTATTGCTGGATTTGTCGAGGCGGGGACAGGCAGGGGCAGGACTTATTGGATCGTTATGCGACTTGACAACCCGTCGTCGGGCGCAATGTCGGGATGTCCGAACAAGCGGAGACGCCTTTGCGGCGCGGCGTTCGGTGTCAATCTGTTCTACGGGGTCGCAGACGAGGTCGACAGCGAGGAAGACAGGTGGGCGATGCTCGTTGGCGCGAGGCCGGTGCTTGTCGTGAGCGGTTATCGCTTGTGGATGCAGGCGAAGAGAGACGGAGGGAGGGTTGCACTGGAAGGCTGAGCTGTTGCTGGGGAGTGGAGGAGGAGAAAGTGTGGCTTTTATACTGTTGGACAGTGGGCGGGCCCACATTCCATGATGTTCCATCGGATTCGGATGTGAGTTGTATTGTTCTTTATTCACACGTACACACACAAGACTGATGATCATAGACTATTTAGGACGCGTGGGGTGTCACTGGTATGCGCATGCGTAAGTGGGCAGTGATGCATGAATCAAGATGATTTAAATGTATCGCTGATGCTAGATTCTCTATGAATACTCAATCAGCTGTGTGGAATCACCTCGTGCCCAATAGCCCGACCCATTCCCCTCCCATAACGGAGGGTCTTCGCCCCGAATCGACTCGGACAGCGAAGTATACTCGTTTCCCCCTTAGTGTTTTTCCCTGCCTCAAGCTCCACAGACACGCCATCTGTCTACATCCGCCGACAATCAGCACCACGCTCCGCAGAGAACATGTCTCAGAATCCACCATCTACAACGCAATGACCACATTTTCCGCCCACAGCACCGCCAGCTCCACGCACCCTTAGTGCTGACAAACGACAGCGTGCCATGATCCATCCAAAATTGAAAACAGGCCCGCTGCGCCATGCCGCCCACGTCTTACAATGCGGTGGGCATGCTATAAGACGCGTGGCCCACGTGAATGCGCCCTTCTCGTGCCTGGTGCCCCGCACCGATCACGCAAAAACCACTCAAAGGAACTCGAGTCTCGAGAGAGTCCAACGAAGAGCCCTAAGGCTGATATGTGCAGCATTCAGAACAACACCAGTACACGCACTGCAAGTAGAGGCTTCGTTACCTCCTATCCACCTTGCTCTGGACCAGATTAGCAGACGGACAGCGATCCGATTTAACAAGCTAAGCACACAAAACCCCATTATACAGAGACTACCTGACAGCTGGCGCAGCGACAAACCACCCTCATTCCCCCCCGCCACTCCCCATGAAGCCCAACAACAAGAACAAGCTGGACCAAGCCAAAACCACTCAACTCGAGCGCCTCGCAAGACTTACGAGCCCACGTGACGAGGCGTCTTCTCCCTTTCCTTACACCACCATGGCGGCGCACGACCGAGGACTTCGGGGGACGACTTCAAATTTCGGGCACCAAGGACGAAAAGAAAAAAGAAGCAGCAACAAAGCACATTGAGAGGGTAGACGACCTGAGGTTCAGACCCTCCCACCTGGTTGTTTACACCGATGGCTCGATGCGGCCAGTTCACCGGGTAAGACGGGTTGGAGCGGGGGCGGTGATATACCGAGAGGGAGCGGAGATCTTTGGAACAGCACAAGGCCTAGGCGGCAGAGGTATATGACGGAGAAATGGCGGGATTGTATTTGGGCGCGGCCAAGGCCACCACAATGGCAAAAACAGATGAGTCCATTAAACATATCCACTTTTATGCAGACAACACAGCCGCCATTACGACCATATTCGACCCGAAACCACAATCAGGACAAGTGTACTCTTGACAGTTCCACCGCTTGATCTCAGATTTCCTCGACACCGACATACAGAGGACGGTGGAGATCGCGTGGTCACCAGGACACCAAGACATTGTCGGAAACGATAGGGCGGACGAACTTGCGAAGGCAGGGACCGAGCGTGGAACGGAGATGGGAGGAACAAGAGCAAATGCGATCAGACGCGCAGCGAGAACACAGAGAGAATGGAGGTCCGAATGGAAAACAACCGCTAAGGAGGGTGGATTTGGAATAGCGGACAAGTTCCCACCCTCGTTGAAGCCAACGAAGCACTTCAAGCCCAGTGAAAAGTCGCTGAGATAGAGAGGGATAATAAGAGAGAATACGAGATATGTAGACAGTTGTCTGTCACACGGTAAATTCAAATCTTTCTTTTCCCTCAGAAACATGAACACAAATATCACCTTTTAATATATATTTCCTTCTGAAAGAAATAAGATATTTTATCTGAATAAAAATAGACACCAAAATGATTTCTTTTTATCCATCTTTAAGTACCAGAGAAAGACTCTCTTTTCATCACAATGAAAGAGCAATTAAAAGACTGCCATTTTGTCCAACTTTCTGTCTACAACAAATTGTGATCTTTGTGTTTTTGCAAAAAGGCCAATTGAAAATCAGGGCTTTTGATGTGCCTTTTTGTGTTGCACAAAGAACAACTTTCATTGACACACAAAGACGTTCAGAAAGATCGTCTTTCTGTGCCTTTTTTGGACTATCACAAAGAACATCTTTGTGATTGCCCAAAAGGGGAAAGGAAAGGGTATCTTTCTGTACACCTTTCAGCTTGACTAAAACATTAGCTTTCTGTCAGGACTAATAGGCATGAAGAAATATAATATTTCTGTGCTACCCTAGGGTATACCTTGGGGTATACCCTAGGGTACACCTTGCAGCTCAGGTAGGGTTACCTTGGATGATATTGTGACAGAATGCTTATGTGATTGCCTACAATGCCCACCAATCATGTCATCATGAGAGCTCCGCTTTGAAACAAAATCCTTGAAGCCACGCTGCGTCCAAAATTCAAGTCAAACTGTCAAAGTGATTGCTTATTATGAACAATATATACATGAACAGTGTATCAAACTACTCTACACTACATTATACGGAGCACTTCAGCCTCAGACTTGATAAAAAGGATCAGTTGTTCAATACCTCGGACGATTCCGCTGCGCCCACCACAGAGAAGCGGATCATGGAGTTCAATGTGGTTGTGACCACATACGGAACAGGGCACCCTCCTGAGCCAGGCGGGCCTGAACCATTCGTGGCAGACCTTTTCTGCGCCGCCGTTAGTCGACAACGCGGGCACGAAAAGAAGTGCTACCCATTCGCTTGCGATCCCGGACATGCCACATTGCAGCCCAGTAGCGAGTGGTGCACTTGTTGAGCTGTCGGAGGCGATTCTTGGGTAAAGACGTGTGTCCGATCTTGAAAACGCGCTGCCCATTTCGCAATTTGAGGTCCAAGGCGTAGATTACGCCAGGACCGTCTTTGGGCGGAGAGTGGTGATGGTTGGAGATCAGTAGCGCTCGCGCTTGAATGGCGAGACGGAATTGTTGAGGGGATGGGAATTTGAGAGCGAGGGTTAACGCGGGTGCGAGCATCCATGGTGCGCGTCCGACGCACGTCATGGGAAAAGAGGGAGAGAGGCATCGAGGGCGAGAGCGGGCAAGCAGGGGAGGGTGGCGGGACCAAGCGTCAGGCAGGCGAGCGACAGAGGGCGCGGTCGGGCGCAGGCGGACCGGAGAAGGGCTGGCAGGCGGCAGGGGAGCAGGCAGGCGCGAAAACCGCGAGGGCAGGCGCGAGCAGGCGAAATGGTGCGGCGAGCGCGAAAGGCGCGAGAAGTCGGCAAAAGTCAGCGGGCACCGCGAGACTGGGCGCGAGAGAGCGCGAGAGAGCGCGGGCGGGCGTGAGAGAGGGCGAGAGGGCGAGAGGGCGCGAGACTGGGCGGGGGAGGGCGCTGGATGGGCCGATTTGGGCGGGAGGGGCTGGAAACGGCGGGACAGCGGTGGATGGGGCCAGATATGGGCGGGAAACGGCGGGGGGAGGGTGCTGGATTGGTGGATATGGGGTGGATGGCGCTGGATGGGCCGGCCTCACTTTTGATGATTATGCTGAAGCTACTTGCAGTGCACTGAGCAGTCAAGTCGATGCAATAGTCCACACAAGCGATATCCCTGGGCTACCAGAAGTAGACATTCCACGGAAGCACCTGCAATGGTTTATTGCCGGTAATGCTGGTGTCAAAAGCGATCAACACGTAGATATAATGGGAACTACTTACGTCCATGTGGAGACTGGGCAAAAGTTCTGGGCAGTTGCCAACGATGTCTGTCCACTGAAAGACAAGCCTGAGGAGGATGGGGAAGTTGAGGATCCAAACCCAAGTGCGCGCAAGTGGTGGTCCCGACTTTTTTACTACGCCTGGTCCCCTTTCCAGCTGAATAGCCACCAATACAGAACGGAGTTTATTGTATTGGAACCCAGTAGCTTTATGTTAGTCTATCCTTCTTGAACAGTTCAAGTCTTATTTATCTTGCAGAATCTTGCGGCCCTTTCTCCCGCACTATATTGTGGGGGGCAAATATGACACTATCGTCACAGGAAGTCATGACTTCCCAATTAGTTGCGCTGCGAGGAGTGTTGCAGCCAAACTGCACCACATCTTTTCTATGTCATTCGGAACAAACATTGAGCATTCGGAGGCTAGCTGGATTCTATGCCGCCTTCTGATACGGCAACTGGATGCCATTCTACGGGCAGACATTGATCACTCCGATATTCTCGATCTCAAGGACCCTGTTGCTTTAGAAAATCTTATGGTGCTATTGGCATACAATGTGGTCATGCCAGCCCTAGATCGCAAAAGCATACAGGATCTCATCTGATGACTTGGTGGTACCTATGTATGTTGAACGATTCCAAGAGTTGGACTATGTTTGGCAGAGAATATGGGATTTTCAACGGCTGGTTGATAGTACTCCAGGCCTCATAACTCTCCATCCTGCAGTAAATTCTTTCAAGCAGACTTTGCATGTATGTGATCAGTCACCTCATTTGATGTCTGATAACCTACCCTTATCCAGCATATTACTATCCACATGGCAGGTTTCTGTCTTCGCTATCGAGAGGACCCTCCAAGAGGCGATCTTGACTTTGGCGAATTCACAGCTGAAAGACTGGAGACGTATTTGGGTAGGCTGATGACTGCATTCACAGCTGTTGGAGAAGGCAGACCGCTGAAGAGTTATGTCTACCGTGGGAAGTCTCCGTTAGAGCAGCAGTTTTACAGCAGCATAAGGAATTCGGAGCGAAGATTTCTGAAATTAATACGTTGGCATCGACCGATTGGAGATGGAGATTTGGCCCCACTGATAACCTTTAACCGCATGCCCAATGCACAGGATATCGCTTCCCAAGCGCCTTTTTCATGGCCAGCAACACTCGATGTAACCTCCGACAGCAATAGCGAGGATGCCACTTCAGATTATCAGGACGAGTAGTAAAGGGTAGCTGCGTTGTATAGTGTAGATCAATCATGATTGAGATATAATAAATATTATCACTGTAATCAACGTTGTAGTGGGCAAGGATTCGATAGATGAGCAATAACTAGCGGAAATAAAACCCGTCTTCGACACTTCCTCTCTTCGCTTTCCTCTTCGGATTTGTCTGCAATCTCAATGTCTTACCAAACCTGAGGGTTGGGCTCGGCGTTCGACTAAGATATGCGTCAGAACTACGAGGGGTCGAAAGTGTGTCAAATTCGCTTGGACCAATCTCGGGCGTAGGACTGCGGGGCGTAAGTCTGCCAAGTTCGATAGGGTCAAAAAACCCGGTCGGGGGAAGGACTGTAGGCGATGTCGAGGAGGGGTCGGGAAGGGAAGGAGTCGGGGCCAATGGTGTTGGTGCTTGGCCCCGTCTCATCGTTCTGGTCGAAGCTGCCTTGCGGCCCTGGACTCCAATATTGCTGCACACTGGGAGAAACTTCTCTAAAGTAACCGATGCAAGTTAGCGGAAGAGAGCGACAGACAAATAGTCAACTTACTCATCATCAGTGAACAATGCATCCAATACGCCATGAATAGATAGGTCGAAGTTAAGAAGCTTGTGAAAGTAGTATTCGCAACAGCGCATGCACAACGGCGCCGTGCACCAATCAGGGTCCACTTCGCCGCCATCGATTGTTCTTACGGGGTCGGCGGTGACTTGTTTGAGCTTCACTCTTCTGAGCTGCGGTTCAATCCCTTGCAGTAGACCCCCATAGCCTCGGCGACATTTCTTTCCAATCGAGCAAACGAAAGAAGAGGGTCGTTCGAGCGTCCTGGGGCTATTGCCTTCCTCCCCTGCATCACCCCCTACGCTTCCATCATCTTCCTCTCCTTCACCATCCCCAAAGTTTCCTTGATCGTCGTCACCGATGTCAACCACCACCTTCTTCCTAAAAAATGAACAGAACATTGGCAACAGGAAACAGACGCACTTGAATGGTGCAGGACTGATGATTCTGCCTTCCTTCTTTCCTTGACTGCGACTCTGACTGGTGATTTTGAGGGGCAGTAATGGTTCAATATCACTTTCTTCCTCAGAGTCGATGATTACTGGGAGTTCCCTTCGCTTGAGCTTACGTGATCGGTTTGCAGCGGCAGCAGCGCCGCGAGGTAACTTCCTTGAGTAGAAGGATGAGCAATGGATAATCAAGAGATAAAGAACACGCACCATCGGATGTCCATCCGTTTGTACCCTTGCAACAGGGTAGGAGTGCTTTTTGAAGCACGATTCTCGTTCAGTTCCCGACCCCTCCTTTTGCCACCTGGGTCCTCATTCTTCATTCGCTTTCGCTTCGGAGGCATATTGAGATACAGTGGGTGAGAGGCTCGGCGTATGCGCCTGAGACCTCTATCTGCCGTTCCTGTGGTCGGTGTGAGACCACCGTTGCCGGTTTTCCAAAGCCAATCCGGAGACCTCACTAAGCCATTCAATCGGTAGTAGCGACGGGCAGTGTGTACAAAGGGCAGGGACGTAATCAACGCGAGCTGATGACTCACGCTTACTAGGTATTCCTCGTTAAAGAGCAATAATTGCAATGCTCTATCCCCAGCACGACAGAGTTTCACAAGATTACCCAGACCTTCCGGCCAAGGAAAAAACTCGCTGGCTCTGTCAGTGTAGCGCGTGTGCGGCCCAGAACATCTAAGGGCATCACAGACCTGTTATTGCCTCAAACTTCCGTCAGCTAGACGCTGACAGTCCCTCTAAGAAGTCGGCGACCAGCGAAAGCCGGCCTGACTATTTAGCAGGTTAAGGTCTCGTTCGTTATCGGAATTAACCAGACAAATCACTCCACCAACTAAGAACGGCCATGCACCACCACCCATAAAATCATGAAAGAGCTATCAATCTGTCAATCCTAGTTATGTCTGGACCTGGTGAGTTTCCCGTGTTGAGTCAAATTAAGCCGCAGGCTCCCATTTTTCAAGTCTCTAAATGCTTTCACATTAGAGGTGGACTATACCTTAAGCCGCTGTGGAAGCGACCCATCTCCATCTAGTCTCTGAACCTTTTCCGTGGGCAGTTAGTAACTGCCGGTAGGAACTTGGCTGCGGATTGTCCATTGTTAACATCTCTTAAGATTTTAACCATGCCCGAGGCAATTAACCTGGTGCTTACTGCCCGTTTCCGAGTAGTAAGCGGTACTCAAGAGCTTTAGGAGTTTCCCGCAATTTGAAGATGTCGCCTTCAGTTTTCTGAAGACTAGCATTTAAGATTTGTTTTACAAGGGCAGCCTTACTTATAAGTAAGCAGTCTCATTACATGTGGACCTGACTCTATTCACTACCCTAGCCAGCAACAGAGCCTAATGATAGTCCTAGTATCAGCTTATTAAATACATTCGTTATTTGAAAAAAAAATTAAATTCTTTATAAAAGAAAAGACTACTAATAGTCTCATTACATAATCATATACCATTATACACATGTGATTAATAACTTATATTTTATAGCATTAATATTGGATGGTCTTGCTTGTGAACTCTGTATTGTGGCTTTCATTTAGATTATTGATTGCTGACCATCAGACTGGTGTTGTTTAGAATGAACAGAAAAGAAACCAGTAGCAAAAGGAAAAAAAGTGCACCAAGTAAGAATTGAACCTAAAGCTATCAAATTGATGCCTAAAGCTTCCATGAGCCACAGCCTGACACAGCAAGATGCTTTGACAAACCGGGTTCCTATCATCATCTGCCCTCCTGCCATAACAGGAAATTGAACACCTCACATGATCATTGTTGATCAGTGGAGGGTTCCATTATGCTGGCAGGAGGGCTGGTGGACAGTTCCATCACCAGGGGTGGAGGGCTGGTGGAGGTTTCCATGGTGGAGCCAGCAGGGCTGGTGGAGGCATCTCCAGAGGCATGATGGATAGTCCCACTTAGCTGAGGGAAGGGTAATGGATAGTACCACAGGGAGGAAGGCCAAGCTATGGTTTGTGCCTCCCTTCCCTTGACTTCATCCACACCCCATGGCATTCTCCACAGGTGCCCTCCCCCAGACATGGCATTCTCCACCCTGGACAGGCACACCCTGGGGTTCTATCCACCCAGCTTCCCTCAGGCCTGTGGAACAATCCTCTCCCTCCTGGCTGGGACAGTGGCTCCCTCCATGTCGCGTCGCGTCGCGTCACGGTCACAAGCTGTTTAGGTAAGACAATACATCTATGAACAGATAAGACTGTCTACTTATGGTTGGCTTAATTCCTTTTTCCAACATAATCTGCAGGCATAAACTAATCATACACAGGACAGCCATCCAGGTGGCCCAGAATCGTGTTGCGGTCACGGGACATGTTGCGTCGCGTCGCAGTCATGGGTCCCAGCAAGCAAACTTCTTCTTATCTAGACAACCCACGATCCTGTCGCGGTCACGGGATATGTCGCGTCGCATCGCGGTCATGGGCGCAAACTTCTTTTCCTCCAGGGGGCCCACGATCATCGTATCGCGGTCACGGGACGTGTCGCGTCGCGTCGCGGTCATGGGACCTCAGTCACTCTGAACGAACACGCTTTTAGCATAGCTTATGGGAATACATTCAGGTAATAAAAAAGTCATTGTCATCTTCTTCTCCTCCAGCTTCCCCATCTTCTTCTACAACTCCCCGATCCAACAGGCTCAGAACTGGAATGAGTGCTGGATCATCTTCCGCATCTTCCTCCAAGACTCCTTCACTCCCTGAATCTGAACCTCCATCCTCGGTTTCTGCTGGAGGGAGCCTTGCTAATCGCGCTCTCAAGATCACATCACTTGATGGACCCCAGTCTGGGACACCAGGTGGCACGACCAACGAGTCGAGTGAGCGCTTCCACTTCAATAATAGATCGAGGAGGAATTCACGCCGACAGAGAAGCTGATAACCCAAGGGCTCTAAGGATAATAAGGACTTGATAAAAACAAAGTTAAGTAACATACCTTCGTTACAATTAGCCAAAGCTTCTCCAAGAGCTGCCCACTCTGTAGAAAACCACACCCTCAGGTGTCCATGCTCGCGTCTCAACCGCTCTGACTCTTCTATCGCCCGTTGCTTGCGATGGAGCGCGAATCCACCCCCTCAGCTCAGCGTTAATTAACGCCTCAGGAAGTTCGCCGTCCTCTGGTAAGCCACCAAGTCCAACCTCCAGCCACAATGCATCGCTGGCGTCGAGGGAGAACACGTCCGATTCGTCTAACTCAAGTGGAGCAAGGGCTTTGGGCGGTGCCTTGCCACTTTTGATGAGTCTTTCTATCTTCTTGACCGAAGTGTTGTAAGTTTTCACTAGTTTTTTCAAACCAGGCTCGCGTTTCTTAATCGCAGCAGCAGCATGCTCGTTCTTCTTTTTCTCTAATTATTGTCAACTTTTGAAGATCATCCAGGAAGAAACCTCGTACCGCTGCTGGAGCGTGACGCGACGTGGGTGGCTCCTTGCATCTGCTCTTATTATAGTCTTTCTCTGCCAGATAAAACAACACAATATCTAACAGACACTCTTCAGATAAATGAAATGAGATGACGAGAAGATATGTTGGGAGTTAGTGAACATATTCTTGAGCTCCCATGACCGCGACGTGACCGGTCTCGTGACCGCGACCCGACGTGGAGGGAGCCACAATCCCAGCTAGGAGGGAGAGGGATTGTTCCACCAGCTTGAAGAAGGCTGAGTGGATAGAGCTCCCAGGGGTATCTACCCAGAGTGGAGAATGCCATAGGGTATAGAGGGAGTCAATGGATTGAACCATACCAATGGCAATATCCATAGCCTTGGTTTTCTTGATGCGGTACTATCCATTGCCCTCTGGATGATTCCATTCCCTTTCTTTTGGCTGAATGGTTCTATCCATCATGCCACTGGGGATGCCTCCACCAGCCCTGCTGGCTCCACCATGGAAACCTCCACCAGCCCTCCACCCCTGGTGATGGAACTGTCCACCAGCCCTCCTGCCAGCATAATGGAACCCTCCACTGATCAACAATGATCATGTGAGGTGTTCAATTTCCTGTTATGGCAGCAGGGCAGATGATGATAGGGACCCGGTCAAGACTTTTGTCAAAGCATCTTGCTCTGTCTGGTTGTGGCTCATGTAGGCTTTAGGTATCAATTTGATAGCTTTGGGTTCGATTCTTACTCAGTGCACTTTTTCCTTTTGCTACTGGTTTCTTGTTCATGCTCCTCCTTCCTAACAACACAGTCCTATGGTCAAGATTATGTAATAAGGCCATTTATTAGCCAGTCAAGTCCATTGGTAGTCATTTCTATAGGAGTTTCTTTTTTTTTTCCAAATAACCAATATATTTAATAAGCTGATACTAGGGCTATCATTAGGCTGTGTTGCTGGCTAGTGGAGGGAATAGGGTCAGGTCCATTGCCCTAGGATTATCTGATGAGACTGCTGACTTATAAGTAAGGCTCCAGTCAAGTTACATTTAATTTTCTGAAGAAGCTATTCATTTAATAAGCTGATACCAGAGCTATCAGCCAATACTAGGGCTATTATTGGGCTCTCTGACTGGCACTTATAGTGCAGTGAACATGGTCAGGCTCATTGCCCTAGGTAGCTACTAGATCATACAAGGTCTATCACTTAGCTAGACTGGCTCAACAATACCATAGTGGCTATGAAACAGGCAGAACCAAAGGCCTGAAAGGGGCGGCTAGGGTGGTAACCTCCACAGTATTGTGACGTGACAGGTGGGGTACCCTCCACCCCCAGTGGCAAAATCCCAGCCAGTGGAAGAGCTCCACTTTCTGGGGCCTCTTAGGTGGAGGGTTTGAGGGGGGTTGATAACCCTAAGAGGTCTAGGTTCAGGGTAGACTGAGGTGAGTAAAATGGGTTTGCCGGACGTGTTGCGAGCAGCAGCTTGTGGAACAAAATTCTTTTCAAGCCATTCACTGCCCAGGACATTATCTGTCCACCCATTCTCCGACATTGATACACTGTACAACTCTTCAGTTTGCAAATTCATACCAGGCAGAATAGACCTACATCACACCCTCCTCCTCAAACCATTCAGGACAGAATTCCTTCCCAGAGAACACAAAACCTGGCTTGAGAGCAGTTCCGTCCGCCGAGACACACTCGATGATAGTTACAAGCTCAAGATTACCACTGCGAAAGCGGTATGAAGTCCGAGCATCCTTATTCTTCGCTAGAAAGTACTTCCGGCTGCTAGCCTTCTTCCCGCCCCCACGCTGCACACCCTTCTCATCCATGTTGTACACATTTTCAATAGGAATGTCATTGTCATCAATGTTCTTCTTCAGCATCTCGAAGTAACGGCCAACGACAGGGCGATTAAAGGCTTGAGCTCGTTTGGGGTCCAGCGCAGCGACTTTGCCTAATGTGATGTTGGGATTGCGGTCCAAAAAATCCCGAAGCCAGGTCTTGCTTGGTACCCGACCAACCATGTTATTGACGATTGAACGGACAGTTGACTTGTCGACTGGATGGCCTGTGGCAGCCAAGAAAATAAGCCAATCAACCAGTGCAGTCATGATGCATTTCAAGTTCGTAGCCTCAACGACAAGGAGTAGAACTCGACTACAACACGCGTACACAACACAAACATAATCTAAGGTCTAAAGAGTGTGCGAGACACGGGCAGTACAGGTGCGTGTCTATGCGTTCAAGTCGCTGGTGTTCGCGTTCTCATCTGTTGCAGGCCCAGCTCTGAGCGTCCAGCCCGTTTCTTCCTCCCTCGGGGCCTCGAGGGCGTGAAAGTAGGCTGTGTCGAGGCCTTGAAGCCTTTAAATTTGTATCACAGAAATTCCGCCAATTTCGGTGGCGTGAAGCGCCGCATGCAGGGCGACTCGAACGAGCAGCTTAAAAGTGGTTGGCACACCCTCAAACGTCAGCATTACGCTGACCACAGCGCGCGTTGCGTTCCGGCACACAATCCGCAACGGGAGGGAATATGGTGGTTGCCACTGGTTGGTCGATATTGGGCACGGCTGCGAACAGCAATGCTGCAAGGGCGAAGTTGCGAGGTTCAGGATGCCTGAAAGGCTTGCCAAATCGTGCGCTGGATGTTGTGTCTCATTGCCATTTTCGGCGCAAAACAGGGCGATGCGCAACAATGGTAGACAAACCGAGTGGGGTTGTCGTGGCCAACATAAAGAGCAACTGCCGTTTTTGTCGACAGAAGATGCCTTGTGACCCGCCGAACAAGACGCTCTGCACACCCCCTGCAACGCCAATGTTAGTGAAGACTTTGGTTATGGTCGCCACATGGTCAGAGTTTCGCGTGAAGGCGGCGATGGACGCAGCCTCCTCGGTGCAGACTGGGTCTTCCGGCGGTCGGCGAATGGTGTGAACCCAAACTTGTTGCTGCGCAATTAGTTTTTGGGCCTTTACCAGAGCTTCGGCCTCGGAAGGGGCGGAGTCCGCAGCAAACCTGTAAGCGCAGTCAACAAGGGTGTGAGATAGCAGCACTGAAATGAGCCGTACCAGTCGCCGGTCGCGGCACTAGTTGTTGCATGCCCTTTGGATTACGCATAGCTACGCTGGGTTTCGAGTTTTCCAACGAGCGGAGCAGCGCAGAGCGGCAATAGCCTCAAGCATCTGCGAGAGCTATCTTCATCGCTGTAGTCGTCAATGAGAGGATTCATGGTGAGTAGCGATTGGGTTTCTGGGGGACATAACGACGTTCCTGTGCCTTTTATACCTTTCGCCACAATGTACACGCGGCCTTCGACGACCTTCGATGGCATTCTGGTGACTCCATGTTGTCAGGGGACGCGCGTCGCGAGGCGATGCCGAATGACTCCGTGTGTGGGTCCGTCGTGGGGCGATGCTTGAACGAACAATTAATGACTGCGTGTGTGTGTGCAGCAGTGTGTTGTTCCCACCTGTCTTGACTCACCGTTTGCGGGCAGACCTTCCTGCAACTCAACGCATTAGTTGTGGCGGAAACGCGGCGTTACGCGTGGCGTCGGGTCGATGTGCCAACTGGAGGATATAGAGCAATAGTATTAAACACCAGAGTATAGTCACGATTTTGAGTCCCAAAACTTGTGCGAAGGGCGTCAACACAATTGGAGTAGGCGAGCAGATCACGCACCGAGAGCAGTTTCAACAACAAGCACTCCTTGGTCACCTGCGCCCTGGCTTGCTGGACTCGAACTGGGCTATAGTCATTCATTGCGAGGACACAATCGTACTCGGCGCGCTACGCCGTGCTGCAGTATACGCGGAAGGCTCAGCATGGCTGACGACTTGAGTTAGTTCATCTCTGGGCAAAGAGGACAACGACGCACCTGCTTTTCGCCTCGCCATCCACACCCACTCCGATTGGGTTGCTTGGCTCAAAACCGCAGGCTATTTTGAGACTCTTCAAGTGAAAAAGCAATAGCGTACCTAGCTATGCTTGCCATGGTAGACGGCCACGCGCCGCCACGGTCCACCTCTCCCGCCCACACTGCTCTCCGCCTCCGTCCTCCTCTTCCGACAGAACCACAGGATAATGTTGACGACGTCACAGTCCAGCATGGGATGCGCAAGCAGGAGGGAAAGGTGGTGGAAAAGAAGCAAGGTCGGGCTGTGATTGATGTGCGGCGCACGGACCAGCGGTGATCGCACTGTCACGTCAAATGCAGCTTGTTCTCAGCCACCATCTGCTGCGCCGACGTCCCGCATGCGCCGCGCGGTCCTGCTAAGTATCGCATCCGACGAGCTGTTGGTGCGCTCTTGCTGACCTTTGTCTCCCGTTGTCCTAGCTAATCTGGTTTTTAGCCAAAACACGTCGTTGGACCCCGACACACCACACACTGGCACTCTTCCGAGTCTTCCCGAAGGCAATGTCGTTCTTCTGGGCGAATCCCCCCCAGGGTCGGGACACGCTGGAAGCGTACATTTTCCAGTAATCCCTCCCTCGTTCACTCTGGTCCTCACTGTTTGTTGTTAGTGAGATCGAGAGCATGAGGATGGCGCGTTCGACGCGTGCCGTGGAAATCCTTGTCGATCAGATCATTTTCCCACGGGCCCAGGAACCGGCAGATATGCGCGGAAGCGAATCGAGTGATGCAGAAAGGAGAACCTTCGCTTGGAGATGTGCTGTGAGACGAGGAGGAGGAGTCGGCGATGAAGGGAGGAGGAGGAACAGCTACCGCGCCGACTGCTGGCCTTGTTGCCTCAGAAGTCGATGTCGCAAGCAAGGCTTCAGCGTGACCGGGTTCACAGCAGCGGTCAAAACCAGCCTTGAGGGATTGCGTCGGCCGTGCCAACGAGCGGGGGCGTTGAATACGCTGGAGCAACTCGAGGCTCACGCGAGAGCCAGAGAAAGAGGGGATTTGGGAAGTCGGCGCACGACGCACGTGCTGCAGCGTTATCGTAAGGGCGCTAAAGCCTACTCAGGAAACCAGGAAGTCGGTGTTGGAGGACCAGGCACCTTGGTCCAAGTCAGATCCAGAATCGATGACGCGGACTACGCACCGGTGACGAGAAGAGCCCGCGCTGAAGGAAGCAGGGCAGCGCATCGAGTCGGGGCCGCCCAACGGAGCGCCTACCCAGCGCTGGTCATCATGGAGAGGAAGACAGAGTGATACGCATCCGTCACGGCGTTACGCCGAGCCGAGAGCCGATCAGCGCTCACACGCTCTCTCAGCGCCTCCACGACGACACCCAGTGCAGCCCGCGCATCCAGCGCGGTACGGGACGGATACGCAGGCGGGCTGGTGTGGGTCTTTGGTAAGCCTATGGCCTTGTTTTCAGCTCCGAGCCACGCTGATTCGACTCGTCCACAGGGCTACTCATAAGGTCTACTGATTTGCGCTACAGTGGGCAATTAAACCTTCTGTATAGTGCGACACGGCCAGCTTGGCGGATGGAAGAGCTCACATGACTCCGGGGAGGATCGTCAGTGACAGGACTCAGTGTGCCCACCGTTGACCAACTGCAGCGTCATCGGCATCGGAAGAGCGTTAGCAGCAAGCGAGCGGGGGTCGATCTCGCGATAGTAAAGTGCGTCTCCCAGCCAAGTCCTTTCCGTCCCCCGTTCTTCGTCGCTGACAAACGCCAGCGTGCCGTGCCATCCCAGTCAGGCCCGATGCGCCATGCTGCCCGCGTCTTATAATGCGGTGGGCATGCTATAAGACGTGTTGCCAACGGTGACTGCTCCCTTCTCGACCGCATGACAGCTCCCACTCGAAAACATGTTGCTTTTTCCAATTTCCGATCACAAGATCACCTACGGGTCGCTTGTTCTCTCCCTTTCTCCTCCCCGCCGTTTCCCCACTGGCATCGCCGCCCTCATTTCCAGCACTAGCTCCAGCGTTTCCAACGTGTTCCGCCTGAACACGTACATACGCTGGCGGCACACTCGGTCTTTCAAACTCTGCGCCGCTGTAGCTTCCTGCCGCCTTTGCACCGTCATCCCAGCCACTTCCAGCCGTCAAAGTTGAATCCCCAACTAGGGTGTCCCAATGCGGCTCTACTGCCATTGCTGTCCGCATGAGGCGCGTTCGACCCCGCGCAGCGACGTGCGATTTGCTGTTTCGGCACTGACTTGTCTTTTTTTGTTCTTACTAGTACCCGCGCTGCATGGGTTCAGTCCGGATCCACATCCCGTCCTCAGTCGGAGTCATGAAAGACAAGAAGGCCACTGGCAATGGCGACTGCGATGAGTCTGGTCGAGGCTGGATTCTGTCAATGGTCATTTAGATGCACAGCCTTGCGCAACTGATGCTGAAGCATGCACGTGCAGTCTAAATGGTCTGTGCGCGTCCTGCGGAAAGTCCCAAGGAATGACGCACTCTTCTTCGCTCTTCGCTTCAGCTACCATGGACGCGCTCCTCGCTGCCATCCTCTCGCAAACATCGCCCAACCTTTCTCCAGCCGGCCTCGCGGCTGTCTGTCTGGCCAATCGACGTCTTCAGCTCGCAACTGAGCCGCATCTGTATCGCAGCGTTGTGTTTGATATGGGCGACGCCAAACGGACCTCGCGGACGATGTCTTTGCTGGCAACGTTAGCTGGGAGCGCAAAGCATGCTGGATTTGTCCGCAAGGTTTATGCGTGCGTCGTTCAACTGCTCTCTCGCGGATAATGTACTTATAAAGTCAATAGGGCCAAATTCGCGGCATCTAGCGAGTTCGTCTTCACAAATATTGACCTCGTCCTTAGTGCCATCGAAAAAATGGTCCGTCTCGAGGTCCTACATTGTACCGACACCTGGGAATTCATGCTCTTCGTCATCACCTCTGGCGTCCATTTCCCTGGACTCCATACCTGTGCCATTCCGTATATCGGTCCCAGCTGCGGTACTTTTGTCGCCCGCCATTCCAACTCTCTGCGCAATTTGAGGATCCACACAAGCGCAGCACATCTCGCCTTGCGTGACACTGGCCAGCCCATACTTCAAGAGCTCTCTCTTCCACGCCTTCAAACTTTTGTCGGCCCGCCAATACTGGCAGAGCTCTGGCTGCGCCAATCCCATACACAGCTCTGCCATGTCATCCTCTCCTGCGACCGCTCAATTGGTCCTCACGTGCCAACAAAACCAGCGCTGCGCTTACTCGAGACCGCCCGATTGGAGTCATGCAGCGTCTTCGTCAGCAGCCTCAACACCAGCTTCTTGCCCGCGCTCGCGGCGCACATGCCCAAGGTCCAATTTGTAACCTTTTTACTCGATAAGACTCCGATTGCGGAGCCCGACTATGATGTGGGTAGTATTTTCTGGTTTATCAGGCTACTCACCGTCTCCACAGCGCTTCCTGTCTTCTGTGCCCGACTCTCTCCCTGCCCTGCACCGCTTGACGTCGCTCGACATCTGCATGTTTCTCACTTCTTACCCTACCAAGGACACCCCGCTTGCATCGCTCAAGCTGCGCATCCTCGGCGAACTAGCTGTCGTCCGTCGTTGGGGCCAACTGTGTCCGTTGCTCGATCACGTTCGTTTGCGCAGCGGCTGGGACTGGGTGCGGGTGCTTCCCGACCGCGGGATGTGGGGGCTCCCCAGTGGGCTCGGATACGACCACCGCTGTGGAGGAATGAATGTTGCAGAGGTCAACGATCTGCTCTTGGTGGACAAGCAGCAAGCTGCGGCGATCTCCCAGCTGCGTAAACGCGGGCCCGGCGCATTTGAGGCCGCGTTGGCAGACATGCAGCGGCGCATCGCAAACGTGGAGCGCATGCGTGCGAGACTGAATGCGTTGCTTAAGTCCTCTGTGTAGTTTTGTTGCTTGAATTCCTTGTTTGAATTGCCAGAAATTTACGGGAGATTTTCGAGGCCCTTGATTTCCAGATTGCTAGAATGTGAAGGCGGTGGTGTACCATCAGGAAAACCCAGATTTCCTAATTGGGAGCTAATTAGAATAACTTAGTGCTAAATTGGATAATATTGCTTTTGCTGCTATTTACTCATAATCCATCATAAAAACTGTTACTTTAGAAGTTATTTAGAGAAGTAGAAAAAACAAAGTTACACAGTTGTTACATAAGCATACTGTCCCATTTCGTTCAATTCAGCGGGCCTGTGACCCGTGACCGTTTGGCCGAAAGGTTCAATTCGGCCGCGGGCCGAATTTTGTGTGACCTCTTACCTAAATAGGAAATTCAGCGCGCTGGAGGCGCGAAAATTTTGAGATTTGTCCGAATTGGGACGGTTTGGGACCAAAAGAATTGGCTGTGACCCGTGACCGGCCGAAATATTTCGGCCAAAAAATCTGATGTGACCGTGACCTGCAGAATTGATTGAAATGGGTCAGTATCTATCTGACCAACAACTGACATAGAACTTGGAGCAATCATTTAACACTGTCTGGCTTGTCCATTCTCTTGGTGCCACAGGACCAAATTGTGGGAAAAGATGGACACTTCGTCGTAGGTCGTTGACAGAAATGATCTGTGCCACACAATCTATGGGTCGAGTAAGCTTGTACATTCCATGAACATCATCTGGCCTGTTCATAAACTTTGAAAAGAACTCCACATATGCAAGATGCTTGGGAGGTTGTTGATTGGGGAAAACGGAAGCCATAGTGCGATCTGATAAGCTAAAGATCAGATGAATACGTGCCACTTGATATCCTATAGAGTAAATTAGTAACTGTATAATCCAGGCAATGATCACAAACCAGAAACCCCAAGATGTTCACCCTTTCCAAGATTTACCAATGCAGTATCAAATCGACCACCAACCAAACACCCACGCTGATCGGTATATGATGGCTTCGCATGAATAACATCCAGAACCTGGAGGCTCATTTCCCATCCAAAAACATCATCGTTCCAGAATTTGACCCTTGTGAAAGGCATTGATTTTTTGAAATGGGAAAATAAAGGTCTCTATCTGAGTCGTAATTTGTCGTTTTGAGAAATCAGGATGATTGAACTGGATTATAAAGGCTGTGAAGGCCTGTCGGAACTGGGTAGCACCATACATGTGCACGACACTATCGATATGAACTCCATTTGCTGATGGAGTTTTGGTGATGTGAAGACATGAATGGCGATTGGGAGGGGAAGGTGGGCCGGACTATCGCCAAGAGATATACTTTTCGTGCCAGAGTATCTTTTCCTTCCGCTCAAGCCAAAGAGTCATTTGAAAATATTCGTCCTTTCGATTCGATGCATGATATGCGTCCTTGGCAAAATCAATGAAGCCGTTCAGTGTACTCGGTGTTGTAGTTATCTGTGGTGCCATAGAGCTTAATTAATGAGCATTGATTCGTGGGAGATGTTGTGAAGCTTTGGAAAGTTAAAGTGCTCGCGAATGCCAAGGTCGATAAAGATAGATTTGTTTGAATGAAAACATCGGAGAGCATCATCAAGCTTATTGAGAGTTTCAGTGGAATGGATAGGATATTGGGACAGATAAAGGAAATCCAGAATTGCGCGGACAGCCCGAATTGGACAGCCCATTCACTCAGATTTGCTCGCAAAACCTGGGCAGTTGCCCACCGCTGTGGCGCGAAAAATTGGGCAGTTGCTCATGACAAAGCATGGAGGTCATTTTGTCACTCATGTTACATTAAACAAAAAGATTATTTTATTAGTATTTCCTTGTTTTAGTAGGTTATCTAATGTCTGCTGATGGCATCAAGATAAATTGATCAATGTGGAACGATTTTTGATGAAGATCAATAATTATATCTATTATATGGTGAACCATCAATTTGACGTTTATTCCAATCAATATCCCTTTTATGGGTCACATAGCCACCCTGATGTTTACCCGGTCTTCGGCCTGAAAAAATGGTGATTCCTTGATTTATTTATGTAGTTAGATTAGTCATATCTTTCAACTTCAAAAAGATATACAAGATATATCAATTGTCACAGAGCATGTCACAATCCTGCTATAGTCTCTCCCAGTTTTTGCGCGCAACACACACGGTGGGCAGTGGCCCAGGTTTTGCTCGCAAAAAATTGGGTGCATGTCCTGAATTAGACGGACTGGAGATTGACCTCCAGGCAGTGGCAAGTCAATAATAAGACCCAGTAGAATCTGAGAGATCTGTCCATGCTCCATCCCAGAGATACGTGACAGGTTTGAGACACCTTTAAGGAATAACCAAACATTATCGTTTGGAGGCAGGCGTCGACACTGTGCATCGATCTCCGCAGGGCCATAAGCGGTCTTGACCCAGTTGAAGACGTGTTTGAGCACACCTTGAAGGAGCTGATGCAGGACATCGGGGGTGATAGACAGGAATATATTGGAGAATGGCAGTTTTTCCCAGAGTGGCTGGAAAATCGGCTTAATCCCCGCTTCTCGACACGCCTTCGTAAACTCGGTGACATCGCCTTCTGCCTTCGCTAGTGAAGCCAATACGGCCTCAAGGTCCCGTGGTTCATAAAGTGCTGTCAGGTCCCCAAGCTCATCAGTCGGAGAGGGACAGACACAACATTCGCCATTTTGGACTCCGGTCACCAAGCATTGTTCGGGATAATCGCCTGCAAAGATGGCAAAAAGGGGATGGCCACGATGAAGTTTACCGTGTCCAGTCCGCATCTCAATACCCTCTAGACCAGCATTCTCAAGCGGTGCCAGTATCTTGCGAAGATACGCATGGTACAGGTTTGCCAGCGCGCGACGACAGGCAGCAGCAACCTTGATGTGCTCGAGATGAGTTGTGGGAAGGTAACCAAGGAGAATATATGCTTGTCGAGAGGGCTTTCGACGAATGTCCTTGGGAATATTGCCAATCTGTAAGGGCAACCTCGCGAGGCTCGAAATCAGAGTCCTGAGCAGAGGGGGAATCCTTAGTGAACTACTACAACAGGAAGGGACGCTACAGACTCACCTGAGCAGAGGGGGAATCCTTAGAGAACAAGCCAAGGAGCCCTCTGCCCAGGTGCACTACTATATACCAGTGACCGGAGTAATGATAGAGTGACTGCATAGCGACGGATGACGGATGGGAGAAGTCAGGCATCGCTAATGGACCCTAGGTGAGTGTCGAGTAGCCCTTGAAGCTCCGGAGAGGCAGGTTTGGGACCGTGATGCCAAGGGAGGGGCCCAGGCATCCCTAGAAGGCCTAAGAAGGGCTTCGGGAGGTCCAGGCTGCCTCTGGGCGTCTCCGCTTGTGACCGTGACCGTGACAACCGGAATCGGAATCGGAATCGGAATCGACTCCGGTGTGTGACCGTGACGTGACGGCCGTAAACGGAGAGGGAAGGCGTGGAGCGGAAAGGGAAGGAGTCTGGTCCAGCCCAAGGGCCGGGGAGTGTCGAAGAGGACCAATGGGAATGGCGGCCAGCCATGACCACTGGAGGGTAGCGACAGGGGTCACTCGGAGACGTCCCCGGACGTCTCCAGAGAGGTGGAGATGTGAGGGCGTGCAGCCTGGGGCGCTGCAGTAGGCACGAGCCTTAACGGCAGTAGGCCTCACCCAGGGGAAGGCCCGATGACGGGGGCCGTGGTGGCGGAGTGGAGAGCGGAGCCATGGCAAGGCTCAGCCATCCGAACATAAGCCCGAACGCTGACATGGGTTGGGGACACCCAAGAGGTCCAGCAGGTAGAGATCGTAGGGAGACCTTGATAAGTGACAGCCCAGAGAGGCTAGAAGGCCATAGGCTCAAGGTCTCGGAGGGAAGTGGTGCGTCCACATCCGGAGAGGTCTCCGATGGCATTAGTGATCCCTGATAGTGACTCCGCCGGGGCGGAGAGACACCCGGAAAGGGGTGGCCAGGGAAGTCGAAGACTGGGGATCACTGGATGTGGGATGTGGTGCGGGCAGTGGAGGGAGAGCGTCAGGGTGCGGAGACGCGGAGACACGAGCGGAGGCGCGGAGACGCGAGCGGAGACGCGGCGCTTGATGGGATCAAGTGACGGCATCGGGGTTTCCCCTGACACAATCGTGGGATATATTGGATAGGCAGCCTTGTTGCGGAACATCGTTTTCTGCGTCTTATCTGTTGAGATAATGATCGGTATTATGGTCGCCCCTGGCTTGAGTTTCTCGAGCGCCCGCTGAGCGTCACTGTTAGATAACTACCATGACAAGAACTTGACAACACATACCTGAGTGCTCCACCACCATTTGCCCGTATGCATATCATAGTAGATATGGTCTATCATCTTGTTGTCCGAATAGTGTTTTTCGGGAGACAGGAGAAGTGTCACGGTTCGGGTCGGGCCGACGGGCCCTATACGGCCCATCGGGCCCTCACCACCCTTAGAGCCCTAGGGCTTGACAAGCCCTCATAATTCACAAGCAACAACACTAATATCCTAGAGAAGGGACATAATCACGGATCGCGCTTTATTCAGCCATCAAGCCATCATGACCCGCTATCAGGGATCATGATGCGCCGCCGGACGCCCTTGACAGCGGGCCCAATTGGCCCTAGACAACCACAGGGTCCAGAAGAGAGCTCCTTACTGTTGCATTGTCAAACACTCCTTAGTGTCGACATTGGCATGGCTCCTTTCCAGAGGAATGGTCCCTGGGCTCCTAGCGGTGTGGAAGTGCCGTTTGGCTTCCACGTCGCATCCGCGGTCACGCGCATATCACGCGTCGTGCATCTCGGGCGTTAACAGCCATCATTTTCTCCACCAACCTCCTCATCTCAACCTTTTTCCATTTTTCTCTCAACTCCCCCTCTTATCTCATCATATCAGAAGCTTCTTCTGTGCCTGCGCTTGACGACTCGGCGGGACTGGGGTGGAACAAGCTCAGGCTTGGTCAACCTGATGCTAACGCTGTTGGCGGCAGCGAGTACACCCTATTCGACTTGTCCTAAGCCCGGTTGTCAGGTTGCAGTGTGGACGGAGTGGACGATCACCTACATATGGACTCAGTACTTATTTCATTTTTTTTTGTATTACCCCTTCCGATCGCGGGCAACGTTTCAGCGCGGATAGGAGAGAATCTTATCTTGCTTGCTTCCTCCCCTCATCTGCGAGTCCTGAGCCAGCGTGAGCGAAAGCGCCACTCCGAGTTCGAGTCAACTTTTATTCCACCGAGCTAAGTACACGATCATCTTCACCACCGACTACGGACTTGTTGCCTTCAGCAGGGGTAGGACACTCTAGGCGACTACGCGTATCCCGTGACACCGCCGTCACCCGATGTGACAGCGGGGCGTCCCGAGCCGCCCTGAGTCGTCCCTACCCTGCTTCCTATTGCAGAGGTACCACCTCCTCTGTCTGGTTGCCAACTACCTGGGTATGGGGGTTGAACCATCTTCCCCACACTTGTCAGACTGGCAGGAGACCGTCACGTGGGCCCGGCCGGCCCCCTTCCTGACAAGAAGATGGTTTGCAAAGTCTGGATCACCAAAGAGGGAGTGGATACAGGGAACAATAGGACGGAAGAACACATCGAAGGCTTCACCCCCACTGACAATTTCATGGCGCTCGCTCAAAGATCGGACGGCCGCTGGGCAAGCTTTGGTCGATAACCTGATTCAATTCACGAGAGGTATGATATGATAACCCTAACACATCGACGACCTATGCAAACATCAATTGGAAGTCTATAAATGCAAGGAGGGGCACATACACCATCAATCTTGAGCAAGTCAGTGAGCACCGTGGAGGTTGAGCTGCGTAGTTTTGCCCACCGAGCAATCTCCCAATCATAATTGTGCCGAGCAGTTTCGGGCCTTTGTCGATCGTCAGACGACTGAAGTAAAAAAAAAAATAACGTGGATCTTGCGTGGATCCGCACCTTCTCTTCTCTCCTCTCTAATCTTTCCTCCCTCGCCACTCGTTTCTTCATCTCACATTCGTTGCTTGTTCTCCCTCCTCTGAGTTCACCGCCTCTTTGGCCATTATGGCACACTCCGGTGGCCAAAGTAAGGTGCTCAAGCCAAAGCCTTCGCCACAAAGTAAGCCGTCACAGAACTTGTCGTTCAGGGCCGCTGATAAGCCGCAGTCTGGGACAGACCAGGAAACGACTATTTTTGTCGATTTTGTTGCTCACACCGCCGGCATTTCATAGCCTCCCGGAATTCCGGGAGGCTACGGGCACCACGAGTGGAATGGGGCAGAGGCTGGCAGCCTTGCGCACCTCGGAACAACTCTTTGAGAGTTAAGTTACCGTGTGACAGCCGCAAAGTTACCGTGCTGACCACACGTGTCGGCTTGCGGTTTGCTCATTCTTTGTTCAACCACAAAGACGAAGGGCTGAAAGAGACAATCTGATATCATTCAGATTGTCTCTTTCAGCCCTTTCTTTGTCTTACACTCAACTTTCATGGCCCGCTCAGCTGCGAAGAGTTCTGGGAAGAAGACAGCTTCGTTTAAGGCTAGCAGGGCGCCACACTCTCATCGACACACAGAGTCTTCGCGTTCTCAAGCTGGGTCTTCTGGGTCATCTGCACACAAAGATGCTGGTCAAACCTCAACCAGCACAGCGATGGAGCAAGACCCAGTCCCAGGGCCAGGGCCAAGTTCAGGCTCCTCGGCACCTTCGAGCCGCAAACGCACACGCGATGACATGGAGCCGGAGGGTGGGCCCGAGGGGCGGGAAGGGGAAGGGTCGCCGACGCCACAAGCGCCGGGCGCAAGCGGCAAAAGACGGCTGAGGAGATTGAGGAGGAGGAGAAAGAGGCAGCCCGGAACGGCGAAAGAAACGTTCGCATCCTGAGCGTATTGCAGATGAAGACTTGAACCTGTCGCAGCGGTCAATCCAAGTGCGTCCCCAATATATGTCTGTTTTCCTATGCTTAATTGCCAATAGCGTGGACTGAATACCCTTCTACATATCCTCCTCGGCATGAAATCCGCGATGGACGTGCCTGACGGTCCATCCTCTGCTGAGCGTGCCGACTTCCGACGCCGCTTCAGTTCTCCCGAGGACTGGGAGGATCAGTTGAAGACAATTAGTGGGACGAACAAGCGCCTGATGACGACTCACGCGAGCTTCTCAAAGCATGCCGAACTGGGGAAAATCGCAAGATGGGAATCAGTCAGGCTATCGTCAAGGTCCCTCGTGCCCAACTACAAGTGATCCTGGGCATGTATTATAACTCGGGTCTCAAGCGCTTTGCCCCGACTACGACGACGACTCCAACAGTATATACAACACCTTCCACCAAGACCTTGCCATCGAGATCTTCCAACGGTTGCTGTTCGCGCCGCATTTTGGCGAGGCAGTATTGACCTCACTTCCTTGTCGGATTCTGAGTTCCTTGGGCGCCTCTATCGCCACTACTTCTGGCATGTGATCAAGCGCAACGCTGGGGCCAAGGAGAAGGGAGGGCTAGAACGAGATCGAGATATCCGGAATGCAAAGAATCGGCGTAAAGATGTGAGCACATTCATTTCCCTTAGTTGGCCTTTCTCATTCTTGCTTCTCAGAATGCGCAACGCCGCACCCAAGCAATACTTGATGATGGGTGGGGCGAGACAGTAGCCAATATGGCCCTTGAGCCCTGTGCGCATAGCGACGACGAGCTTATCGATGGCGAATACATTATAAATCCACGCGAAGAACGGAGTGACAACGCTACCGACTTTTCCGCTACCACGACCAGGACCATATGAAGCTTATGTCGGCAACCAACAACGGCTATAGCCTCCGTACCCGAAAGCTTCCGGAAATGGCTGACCCCAACTACAAAGGCCTGCTCAGGCATGAACGGCTTCCGCGCAACGTTCCGATTGACTACTTCAAGCCCGAGTTCTACAACACACTCCCTGCTCGACTTCGTGCGCACTACTACCAGAATGGTGTCGCTCTTCCTCATCGCCCCATTGGACCAATGGTCGTGTCCCAGCATCATTCAAGGAATTAGACGACGAGGAGTGGGAGGAGTTTGAGGATGAGGTTCTGGGGGACTATAATGTGCCAACCAATTTGGAGATGAACTTGGACGATCTTTTTGATGATCCACAGTTCAACGCCAAGGAGGAGGGGGATAGTGACAGTGAGGAAGATGGTGAGGAAGATGACTAGATCTGGTAAAGTCTGATAGAATATGCAATGTTTTTTTTTCTGTTCATTACTATATACTTCTGTAATTCTTGGTATTGATGATAGATGACTTTTCGTATATGACAAATTATAATCTTGTGTTTAGAGCCATAAAGGTAGTACTTAAGTAAGCAGCAAACATGGTATATATGATGAGATGATTATATAAAGTTATTTTGAACAGTTGACTAACCTTAGATTGCCATGCAGAACAAGGAATCATTGTCTTATTCGGAATCCAAAAAAGGAAATTTAAATCAGACAGAGCCTGAAACCTGGTGGGACATTGGGGGTATAATTTTCATATACTAGAGATTCAAGGTTGATATGGATATGTGTTGTTGGTATATGGTTAAGCTTAGAAGTTCATGCCAACTGAGATATTCTTTTCTGAACAATAAATTTGCATATATGGACATATAGTTAAGGGCTCAAATGATATCACATAGTTAGATTATGCCTAGTAGGAGCTAAATTGCCTGTCAAACTGGATCTACCATGTATTATTACAATGCATTGCACAATACGCGTCCGAGGAGACATTTAACATGATTCTGTTGCATATGTGCCGGTGTACAATAGCTACATGCTTCAAGTGACTATGCACACATCACGCCACTTGGCAACATCGTAGTACAACCCAATCTCTAATCTCTCATCCTCTGGACTGATCTCAGCAAATAACACATCCTCCACAAGTTCAATCAGCTCAATGGCACGGGCAATATACGCATCCTCATCGCACGTCTCAACAAGCACACAAGCCTCAAAGGAAAACTGGACTGCACCGTCCAAGCTCACATCGGTGACCAGCTGGGCCCGTGCGAGCAGGCACTGCGCAAGGAGCTCCGCTTTGAACTGGAAGTACGACACCACACTAAGCTTCCGAAGCATAGGCACCAATGCCATGTCGTCGCGCAACGTCGCAAACACAGTGTCGTTGAGCACCACGGGATTCTTTCCGCCGCAGAGCTCGACGTCCTCCACCCAGAGTTCACCGAGGCGTGGCACAGCATGCAAGGCGGCCAGCAGTGCGACGGGCGGAATGGCGATGTTGCACAGTTGAAGTGTCGTGAGGTTTTCGGCGTGGCTGGCGAGCTTTCGAAAGCCCTTAGCGTCCCACGGTGCTGCAGGCAGCCCCGCGTCGGCAATTGCAAATTTCAGTGTGCGCAGATTTGGCAGCACAAGCCGGCCGAAGAGCTTTCCTAGGAGAGTGGTCTTGGAATGGGAATACAGATGAAGGCGAGCGGGGTTATCGTTTACTACCACGAGCCTTGAGATATCAGAGTGGAGAGCACCGCCGCTGTCCGGCCACCCATGAAATGTCTTTATTGCACCATACATTGTGATGGTACACGATGCGGGGCATTGTTCCAAGAAGGAGAGCGCATTGGAACTTGCAGTCGAGTCCGTAAAAGTGACCCTAATATCACGGAGCTGCTGCCACGGAAGCTGCGGCGGCCCTAAGTTGCTGCCGATATCGAAGATCACCCTGTTCAGGACCGGGGCACTCCGAAGGACATCCCATTGCGAAATAAAATGGTTGTCGTAGGCACTGAACTTTATTTCGACGCTTTCCAAGCGATGAAGCCGGCCCCGTGCTTCTTCAAGGGCCCCGAAGTCGCTGTGATTTCCTATCAGCACAAGGGATCGCCAGCGGGTAGAGTGCATGCATAGGACTTGTAGCGTGTGGCGCTGTGGCGGCCATGCAGGGAAATGGAGCTTCGCCACAACATCGAGCGACAGCTCGTCTCCAGCACGAGCCACAGTGAGGCGCACAAACTCCGCCACAAGCAAATCATATTGAGGTTTCAGTCCCATGATCTCGATATTCGCCCAGATGTGGGGGGCCCCGAAGATGAGCCTCTGCCAATACAAGCAGACGGTGGAGAGGAGCACCCAGCCCTGTTTTGCAGCCCGGAATAACATCAGCCTGTCCTCCGAGTCCATGGCAAGTGGCGGTCCAGCAAAGCGTGCTGCAGCGCCCCGGTCCGTGTCGATGTCAAGGTGGGGTTGTGCATTTACTGGAATATCGCTGACGCAGTCTTTGAGGATGGGCAACAGCAGTTCAGGCGGAAGCTGACGGATGGGGGAAAAGATGCTGGCGCAGGCCTGGGCATAGCGCTGGAGTTGACGTTGTTCGTTGCGCAACCGCGTTAGGATCGACTGCACCTCCGCGATTGTCGCCTCGTACTTCAGCAAGTCCGGAGTAGCCTTCGCGGGAAAGCTTCTGATCTCGTTTAGCCCTGAAGACAGTGTGGAGCGGTTCCGGAGTAAGGCGAAGATGTGCTCGCATTCCACCGAGGTAGGAAGGAGCCTTGAGGAGAAGAAGTGGTCGCTTGAAGGTGGATACGATTCGGAGGCCATGGCTCAAGACAAGAGAAGGCGAATTTGCCGCATGTACTCCATGTGCCAGTGCGCATGTGCACTGGCACCAGCCACGTTGAGGGAAGATGTGGTCGCCACGAACCGATCCGATCGCCCAATAGAGCCTGTCCCTCAAAGCCGGCCACACGGATAGATGGTGAGGCGCAGTAACGGCAGCTGGTCGAGCAAGCTAGATAGCAACGTTAAGGCACATGAGCGGTCATGCATATGCTGTATTCCACGCACCAGTCCGATCAGCGTCATTATCACTGCATCGTATCCGGAAATGCCATCCTTCTATCCTTTGGCGCCAGAGTGGAGCTCCTTGATCCTCCTCGAAGTCGCCGAATGCACCGCATACACAGCGCTCACGCGCAGGTCGTCGTGGAGCGGAAGAACCGGTGATATGCATCCGTCACGGTGTTACGCCGAGCCGAGAGCCGATCAGCGCTCACACGCTCTCGCAGCGCCTCCACGACGACGCGCAATGCAGCGCGCGCATCCAGCGCGGTACTGGACCGATGCTCAAGCGGTCTGGCACGGGGCTTTGGTGCGTGTATAGCCTTGTTTCCATCTACAATCCGGGCTCATTCATGAGAAGATTGCGCCAACGCCAAAGGTGGAATCAGCAGGTCGAGATCATGGGCAAGGTGTGGCGCGCGGCGGGAGATTCGGTGGAAGAGACCATTGGGATAGTAAGGTGCGTAGTGGTCTCTTTCCGCTGGGTGAGGTCCACTTATCTTCGCCAAAGTGAACGACAAAACAAGCCAGATTTTCGCCTGGCACGCTATTCGGCACGACCCAACTTTCTGTGCCACGCGGCATAGCCAACAGATCTTAGCTTGACGGAGAGATGGGCACAGAGGGCCCTGTGTGTGCCCGCTGCTGCGTACTAACGACACTGACCGCAGCGTCATAGGCAATCGAAGGGCGTTTGCGGCAAGCGGACCCAGCGGAAGCTGGCAGTCAAACTACGCGAGCACGTTGTGGTGTTTGGACAGCTCTGGGTCTCCTCACGACTTCCCATGCATATGTACAACTCCGCAACGTCACGACTCACGAGAAGCCACTGCCAGGAGAGAAGCCAAAGGGCAGGTGCGCATGATTATCTGCCTCCGATCTGAGTGCTGACTGACGTTCTCTGCTGGCTATGCACAGCGCACTGGCAGAGCTCGAATCTTGCCCATATGGCGTGGTCGCGGCAGTACTAGGGGTAGCTAGCGGCGGGGGACTTTCCCACCGCGGCCTGCACCTCCACATGACGACTCGAATAACGGCTGCCAGCATGACGAACCAGTGGATCGTCATGTTTCTTGCTCGGGGCTTTTCACTCACTCGTCTACCTAGATTGGTATCGCTATCCCGCTCTCGATCCTTTTTGCTGCTCTCTTGGTCTTTTCTACTGGTTCACGCTGTGCATAAGTTTCTTGCGAGAGTGCTATATAGCCTCTCCTCCTTGTGCACGTCCGCTCCGCTTACAACTAGCTCCTAGTTTTCCTTCCTACACGGCGCGGCTAGCGAGCCCGCCGTATAATAGGAAGGGCTGTGCAGTCTTCCAGCAATCGATCTGGCTTGTGTTCACGCAATACTAAGAAGAACTGCGTCTATTGAAGTTAGGAAGTCATAGGTTCAAGTTGTAGGTGAGACCTTCGCTACGCGCTAGTATTGGAATATATCAAGCAACTTCTTCGGCCACCTGTCAGCACTATCGATGAATGCCTGCTGAATTTGCAATAGCTCTGCTGCCATGCCCCCTTCTCGACGTGTGAGGCGCCGCGTCAAACGCGCTGCCATGTCGCCAAGGAATGACATGTTCATGCGCAGCGGGATGAGGATAGCCATGGTGCGTTCCGGGCCAATCGACACACTGATCACATATAGCAGAAGGCGCCCACGGCTCCGCCGCGCACGGTCACGCCACACATCCAGATCCGGGTTGTCCTGCAGTAGTTTGGCGTGCGACTCCGGGTCACGCATGGACCACGTCCACACGTTCAGCAGGAGAGGCAGCCCGAACATCGGCGGAACTCAGATGCATCCTTGATTAGACCACAAATTGGATTATCACATGCACGATAATGGTCGTGGCCATAGAACTGGTTGACCTCTGCAGGCATTTCACACCGGAGGAAAATCTTGTGGTGGTCTCCAACAAGCCCCGTCATCTTCGTCCACATGGGCCCAAGGGTTGACGTTTTTATAAGCTGGAACAGCGGCTTTTGAGCAGTCTCAGCCTCCAGGACTTCTATGCTAATAGCAAGCGCAGGGAGCACACTCCGGTGGAGCAACGCAGCGGGAATCAGCAGTGAGAATATGTTGGAAAATGCAGCGAGAATGGCATCATCGGGCAGAAGGCGCACGCACGGAAGCACATGCCGTAGGAGGTCCTGCCTCAGCGCATAGCGAATCACACGTGGATGGGTGCGCATCATGATATCGACCACTTCCAGCATCAGGCGCACCGTCTCTGCCCACAGAGCATGATGGACGTCCGGGTGTGGTGGTTGGACCCCATACAAGATGGTCAGCATAGGGAGAAGATCGCCCGCCAGACGGCACGAGTATAGTTCGTCTGCGGTCGTGTGACTTGCCAGGTTGATGAGTGCAGGTGGTGATTCCGGTTCCGATGTCATTGCTGAGAGAACATGCAGCATCTTGAATAGGCCCAGGGGATAAAATAGGGCTATCAATGTCGCGGGGTTGCCCAGCGGTAGTATAGACCGGACAACGCGGAGATGAGCCTTGAGAAATGTGAACAGACCCTTCAAACTCCCATCGATGCTGTTGATGATTTCCGATAGATGGCCGCGGTCGGCATTCTGGGGCAGAAGCTGAACACAGGTGGTGATGGGTTCGAGAGCGGGATGCCCTTTGACATGTGCAAGCTCGGACATGAACAGCATCCATGCCTGCATAACAAGATGCAGCCATCGGGGTGTCGAAGAGAAACTGCTCGTGCCTGGTTTCCCACGACTGGAAAGGCCCACTCTGGGGGTCACGAGAGTGTAATGAGTTCATGAAGCGTATGAAGCCATGAAGGAGCTCGGCGCGAAGCTGGGTGGCGCTTATTTGTGTGCCAACATTGTCATTGATGGGGATGTCGAGAGAAGCATGGAAGGTGCTGAAGAAGTCGTACCAAGGAACAACGACTTGAACTAGGTCCATCATGATGCCGTTCGGGTCCTCTGTCTTGTTAAAGGATAATTGCACAAGTGCTCGCCAGACCCGACGCACACAGGCCATTGCAAGAGGGTATCCAGCTGCGCCAGTCTCCAGCGCCACTGGCGAAGGAATTCGAGCGGGATCAAAGACGTATAAGAGCACAGGAAGTAGTGTGGAGCGTACTGTAGGGCTTGCTTCTGTCCATACGCGGAGAAATCGATTGAAATCAGGGACGGAGCACGTCGGAGAGCAGGCCGCCAGAGCGATTTGCTACGGGTTTTGGGCTAGTTGTAAGCACTTGTTGAAGGATGATAACTTACTTTGCACCATGGCGGCACTTGTTCAAGGGTGGGCCTCTGTGGAATCTGACTCATGAGCGTCAAGAGCAAGAAGCGGAATGTCAATCACATATTACGTGGGCTGCACGTGGACCTGTGTCACGAGGCCTCGTGACAGATACGAATAACTCCTAGCGGGAAAAAAATTCGTACGACATATACAGAATCACAAGGCAACTGAGTCCATCTAGCGACACGAATCCAAGCGGCATCACGTTCGTTGCAGCATGGCACGTCTCCCTCCGAGTCGACGCAGCGGCCCTGGCCTGCTTGCTCGTCGCGCAGGTCAGTATAAACTGGGCCGATCGCGGGCAGTTGAAGCGTTGGTCATGTTTTCCAAGCTAGGATCTCCCCAAGTCGCATGCTCCGCGAACCATCCATCACGACCAGTCCGTTCCCGCTTTGGCGGTACCTTGGCCCCGCTATGTGCCTCGCCGCGCGGCGCGCAGCTCAAAGCTCGTATCGAGTCGGAGATGGAGAATTGGAGGCGATGCTAGCATCAGCCATTGACCAGATCATTCGGAGCTCGGGGACATACGGCGACCCCCAACATGCCATTTACTCGCACACACCGAACGAAACGGCGACGACTGACGTTGACAGCGACCACGAGCCGCTCCTATTACGTCGAGAGGACTCGACGGCCCCGTCCCATTCCTCCTTCGACTGCAAGCAACGACGGCGCTGAGAAGCAGCAACGCGATTCTCTCCTGCCTCGACATGTCCCGCGACACTACCCACTCAGCGGAGATTCGCAGGGTGTCCATCGAGTCCAAGTGGTGGCGCGAGTCCGCGTGTCGGCTTGTCGCAAGGGTGGCGGATAGAGTCTACGAGCCGCACAACGATTGGCCGTGGCGCTTGCTCCGCGATTTGATGACGTAGGCATGGTGTTCTTTGGGCTGCCGACGAGACACGGCAAGGATGGGAGCACTGGGTGGTGAGGGAAGCAGCGGCTGTCGCGATAGAGAAGTTCAGGGAGTGGAATCCGAGCCTACCAGCGGGGGATTTGAGGTGAAGCAGTTGACATCGCGTAGATATGGCGTTCGGCGCACTGCGGGGGTAGTGGAGAAAAGAGTACCAGCAGTCCATGGGACAATCGCCAGTTCCATGCAAGCCGCGCTCGGTCGGCCAATGTGTCCACCTTCTTGTTGTTGAGAATGCGAACAGGAAGAAGCGCTGAGCACGCACCTTGATCTTTTTCCCACTACCACCCACGGAGTTCTTTTGCGCCCCAGATCGTACGGGGCATACCTCTGGTTCCGCTTCCATCCTGGCGCCAACGCCTCTGCACCCCTCCCCGTCGAAAGCACTGCGGTTGGAACACTGGCTCTTGGTGAGCTAACGAGTGGAAGCTGCCAGCGTGGGGATATGAGCGGGGGACTAGAGCGACGCACCAGCAGTTAGAAGATGCGGAAGGAAGCATGGCCCCTCGAGGCTGCTTATACACAGCGCTCACGCGCCCGTCGTCGTGGAGCGGAAGAACGGGTGATACGCATCCGTCACGGTGTTACGCTGAGCCGAGAGCCGATCAGCACTCACACGCTTGCTCAGCGCCTCCACGACGACGTGCAGTGCAGCGCGCATCCAGCGCAGTACTCCACGGAGCCTCGAGCGCGTTGCCCTGGGTCTTTGGTAAGCCTATGGCCTTGTTTTAATCCAGAGGCCAAGCTGATTCGCTGGAAGATTGCGCCAAACTTGGATTTGGCTGGGGATGGAAGACAAGAGCGGGTGGCGATATCCACGGAGGCTAGCCAATACGTGAATGCAGGTGCGTGGCTCACTGTCCTTGCATTTTCTGAGCATTCACCCGCCGACCTGCAGCAAGTCGCCGTGATGATGAGAACGCGAAAAACGACAACTTGAACGACGAACAGCTGTGACTGCCAATGCCCTCTCTGAACCAATTGCTTGCGACACCTGTCCCCCAGCGCTAAATCCTATGCGCGTGGCTTGAAAGCTCCTTTGCCTACTATCACTTGCAGACATGACGGCTGGAACATGCAGCGGTGAGGCCTCGACGCTAACTGCCAGTGTATAGCACCGCTGACTAACGCGAAAACCAGAGGCTTTGGTAGAACAAATGTGTCTTTCTCCTCTGTCGTTCTTTGGTCTGACGGGAGCCAGTACAGCAACTGACAAGCAACGATGTTGGCACCATCCCCCCTGCGATCTCCCTCCAAGAACGTTTCATCAGCAAAACTACATTTCACTGGGCTTGACGATCCGCTCTTCTGAACCGCTGATCTCGAGTGTCGAACTTGTGATGTCCATTTCCCATTGCAGCCGACTTGTTTCGCATCTAATGCCCGACATTATACGTGCGCGGACTCACGCTGGTGCTCCTGCAGGTGTTCACGGGCAGCGCTTAATGTCGTTCTGCGTTGACGAGTAAGATAATGACATATGGCCATGCGTTCGCTCGTTATTAGACAAATCAGGATCAATTATATTCATTCGAAAAGTGCAATTAAACCTTGGAGGAAGTCTCATAGAAGGGTGCATGAAACGAGAGATAAAGTGTGACCCATCACTGCCTCTACTTCTTGCAAGCGCTTGTGCCACGTGGCGTCACCAGCAACATCTCTCTCGTCGTCAGACTCCGAGTTGGACTTGTGCTTGCCGACCTCCGAGTCCGTACCAATCCGCCACGTCCCATCAATTTTGTCCGGGTTGAGCCATGTGCCCATGTGTGCCGCCCAACTCCAGTATTTACTGAGCCTGACGTAGATCAGAGTCGGGCAGCACTTTGCCCAGCGGCGGAGATGCGTGATCTCTGAAGTAGTGCCCTCCGAGTCCGCAAGTTGGTTCGTCTCCGCAGCGTGACGGCCCGAGCTTGGCAGCTGCAGCGTCGACAAGCTGGTCAGTTGCGCAAGGAAGGGGTCGATCGACAGCAGGAAGGCCTGTGACAGCTCAGCAATTTCAATTGGGGGCAGGGTAGTACTGTACCTCGTACGCCTCCACACCACCATCTCCATTGGTAAACACAGTGAGCATATTGATGCCTGGCGCATGGGCAGCAAGAGCGGCAAATGGCGCACTGGCCGCGTCCCACCCGTCCACGAAGAAGGCGCATGATGTGAGGTTGGCGGCGTTGATGACATGCAGAACATCTCTCACCATGCCATCTGGCACAGCGAAGCAGGGGATCACCAGATGCTCGATGGGCGAATGCAGTAGCCAGTTTTCAGCTAGTGCCGATGGCCCAGCAAAGCGCGTGAGACAGGGGAAGGTGAGCTGTGGTATCTTCGAGTTCTCTTCGGCGTTATACGCAAGCAGAATGTGTGTTCCAACAGTGTCGGAGATGGCGAGCGCCTGGAGCGTTGCCTGGTATGGGCAATATACTGTAACATTAATAAACAACATCTTTAGGAAAATGACATGCATAATTTTGAGACAACTTCAATTATTGACAACTTTTTTTTGATACAAGTGGCACTTATATCAAGACAACTTTATACCACATCAGGACAACTTTTGTATGGGACAACTTAGGTTGAGAACAACTTGGCAAACTATTAGACAACTTAGAAAGTGACCGATTTAAGGCAAGGGTAACTTTTCTGGCAGGTGGGTACAACTTTTCCTTGACCTAAGACAACTATTTTTAGTCAATTTTCAGTTCAAGGACAACAACTCATTTCTCTCAGTCAAGTTGGACCAAAAGACAAATTAGTAATTGCTTACTGAATAAGTATCAGGCAAAACTGATTTTTGATAAGATATATACTGGGAGAGAGATTGATCTACATAGGGCTTCACAGGTTCTGGTAGAATGAAGTGGCTAATAGAACAGCCTGACATGGTTTCCATCCTCTGTCAGGGGAACCCCCGCTTCGGCCTCCTTCGACCCTCCGAACGCATCCGAGGCGCATCCGACCGGCGCCCCTCGGACGCTCCGACCCACCCCAACCATCGTCCACAGCCTCCTTCGCCCGCACAATCACCGATCCGTCAAGACCCTCCCAACGATCACCTTGGGACAGAGCTTGCGACACCGCTCAGGCCTTCTGCGCTCTACGCCGGCAGTTACGGACGACCAGTATATAGTTGGCACCCTAGCAGGCGGACACTTAGAGTTTCTTCTCTTTGGATCCTCCCCTGCTAGGTCGGTCCCTCCGTGTATTTCCGTAGCTTCTATTCACGCTTTGGATCCTCCCTGCTAGGCTTTCCTCGGAGTCTCCAGGGTTGCCCTTACATCCTCTGCTTCTAAGTCAAAATCTCATAGAGGTTATTGAGAAAAATACCAGCACTTCATTCCTTCTCAATTATAAGGAAACACTGCCAAATTACATATATTTCTGTTTTTCATACCAAAATAAATTTAAGATGTATTGGCAATACGCAAGTCAAATTGTGTCAGGATGGTCACCACATGGCATCACATGTGGCATCATTAGTCAGCATTTGCGCAGCCTGTGAAACTAAGTTGTACCTGCCCGAATGAAGCTGCATCTTGTATTTTCAAACTTGTACTTTGATTATTTAAAGTTGGCTTGTTCCAGAATCAGAGTTGTACCTTGTCTGTGCCGAGTTGTCCCTAGCCCAAGTTGTTCCAGATGGAAGGTGCCTTGTCAGAATACTAAGTTGCCCACAAGTGCCAATTACTTGTTTAATAAAATTTTGAAGTTTTCTTGAAATTACCCAAGTTTTTATTTCAAACTTGTTGTTTATTAATGTTACAGTATATTGCCCATAGCCTGGTGACGTTCGAGGAATTGCAGAGTGAATTGCGGGGAGTACGGAATGGTGCAAGATCGGAGACGAGGGAACATGATGGAGGAAACAACCATGACAATGGCAACTTGAATGTCTCCTTCAAGTTCGGCGCTGGTGACGGACAACATCTCCACCCACTCTGCTTTCTTCAACGCCTTCCAGGCGAGCAAACATGTCTCTGCAGTGCCAAAGGAGTCATTTTTTCCAAGCGCATTTGGATCCACAGATTTGATACTAGTACTGTTCGCTGATTAGTATTCTGGAAGTGGAATGGAAGATGGGCGAGTTACATGTCAAGTCGCCGCACAAGTCTTACGCATCGAGGCGCCTCAGCGAGTGTAGTCATGAGCGAAACAGTCCAGCGGGCGTCTGAGATGTCGATTTCGATGGTGTGGTACAAGGAACGGCGGCAGATAGTGGCGAGACGCTTGTTGGCAAGACACAGACAGGCGGTATCGTGTGGCGTGGAAGAATGCGCGATGAGTTCGACAAGTTCATCGGGTATTTCGTCCATAGTGGTCAGGAGAAACAAGTGGCGAGCGAAGGCACGTTGACGTGATGCAGTGTCATGGGCGGAACGGCGAAAACGACACGTCGTGACTGCGAGTCAACAGTGAGACATCCGTTTTTCAAGCCTGCGAGCAGATCAGCCAGGTATATCAGGAAGAAGCCATTAGGCGCACCAAACACCAGTGTCAACCCGCCAAGACATTCGCCAAGTACCGCGCTGGATGCGCGAGGCGCGTTGGGGTCGTCGTGGATGCGGCAGAGGAGCGTGGGAGTGCTGATCGGCTGTCGGCGCGGCGTTACCCCGTGACAGATGCCTATCCCTCCTTCTTTTACTCCGTCACCACAGGCAATAAGCGACATATGCACGCTCGAGGAATTCAATCAGACACGACAAAGGTGCACTTACCCTCCACTTGCCATCAAGAGCTTTGCTGCTTTCTGCCGCAGCATTCATTTGCTTGTCGTCGGGTTGTCCATTCCCGCATGTCGCAAGCGCGGGAGTGTGGATTCCAGCTCAGAGTCCGCGCGGTGGGGGGTGGCGGCTGGGGGCCTTTGCCGCACATAATGAGTGGCGAGAGTTGCGAGACGAGACGGGTGCGTCGTTATAGTTGCTCGATAATTCATACTTTGCTGACTCGCGACTGTGACTCGTCAGTAATCTTGATCTACTCTTCGATGGAGCCTTTGCCTGCGCTCCTGTTGGTCCCACAAATACAACACGACGTGTTTTCTTTGTGCGTACCGTATCTGGGCATGAACTCACGAGGGGACTGGAAGCAAGCGGAGCAGCTGTGAAGAAAGGATGCCGTGTGTCTAGGGTGGGTCATCGTTGTTCGGTCCCCGGTTTACCAGCTAAGGCGTGTCTTCAGCCCTGAAGTAGAGGAAGACTCGCGAGGTTTCGGCAGGCGCGTCTCATCGGCAACACACCCGTCCCCCGCCATACACCGTCACCCACTTTCTCGTTTGCAGGAGCCGCCGTGGCTTTGGCCAGTCCGTAATGCCTCAGGGCCAATGATCTTGGTAGGGGCTACTCGAGGGCTGTCAACCGGCGCGTTATCCCCTCTTGCGCTGAGGGCTGTTGGTGGCAGTCGCAACCGGGCGATTGGCAATCCCATGGAAGCTAAAACTCTGGACGGCGGACTAGGAGACATGGACAGTGCGTGATCGTCGCTTTCTTGTTCGTTTACAAAATGAGGCTCGTCTTCAGCTCAAACCAAACATTGCAATACATGGCATACCGTTCTAACAAAGGAAAACGAGAGCCCGGCAGTGGCACCCACATGAAACCACACCTCCTTGCGCTTGTGGTCGTGGCCCGGTGGTAGCGCAAGGGTCTGGGGTCGGGCAGAACATCCTTTGCATCATCGTCTGACTCGCTTCTTCTGGCGGAAAAGGCAGCAAGTCAGCTCCCAACGCGGCAAGCCTTGCTACGGCGCGAAAAGAGCGGCACGTCAGACACTTGTAGCAACTATCCAATGTCGCTACAGTGACCCGCCACGAAAAAGCGCACCCATGACGCCAAGCGGCACGTCGATTGTCTCGTTGAACTCGACGACAGCTCACATTATCCAGCAAGACCCTTCCTCCGTCCCTCCTCTACAGCCTACACGCAACAACAACTAACTTCACATCCAACACCAGCAGCGCTCGCCGTCACCCATCACCTGCTCCCTCGCTGTTTCGGCTCGTTCACGCCGGGCAAGTCAGTGGCGCTGAATGCTGACAGCGGACTCGTCTCCGCTCGTTGGAAAACTCGACAACACGCCGACGGCGCTGTTGTTCGTCACGGCTGGCCGGCCCACGTCAATCATTGCTGGATCGGCATGTGTTCTCGACTGGGAGGTCCACAGTGGGCGGACGACACGTTTATGAGGTGGGGACAGGCCGGGGAAAATTGTTGGATTGTTAGCCGCTGCGACTTGACAACCCGTCGTTGGGCGCGATGTCGGGATGTCCGAACAAGCGGAGACGCCTTTGCGGCGCAGCGTTCGGTGTCAATCTGTTCTACGGGCCGCAGACGAGGTCGACAGCGAGGAAGACAGGTGGGCGATGCTCGCTGGCGAGGCCGGTGCTTGTCGTGAGCGCGGTTATCGCGAGTGGATGCAGGCGAGGAGAGACGGAGGGAGGGTTGCACTGGAAGGCTGAGCTGTTGCTGAGGAGTGGAGGAGGAGAAAGTGTGGCTTTTATACGGTTGGACAGTGGGCGGGCCCACATTCCATGATGTTCCATCGAATTCGGATGTGAGTCTTATTGTTCTGTATTCACACGTACACACACAAGGCTGATGATCATCGACTATTCAGGACGCGTGGGTGATCACTCGTATGTGCATACGGCGTAAGCATGGGCAGTGATGTACGATTAAGATGATTCAAATTGATCTCTGATGCTAAAGTCTGCATGAATACTCAGGTAACCAGCTGCGTGAAATCAGCCCTTTCCCAAAGGCCCAACCGACTCGGATCCCCCTCCTATGTCTCGAGAATTTGATTTCAGCTAGTCACTGCGATTGAAGAAGTTGACTCTTCGCGCCGAAGCGAGAGAAAAGCGTGCCATGGTATTGTCAGCGACTCATTCTCCCCCCCTTAATGTTCCCCTCCGCCTCTGGCTCCAGCTCCACAAATGCGCCCTCCGTCTACATCCGCCTACCACCAGCACCAGTGTTCTGTCCAAGAATCCACCATCCACATCGCAACAACGTCGACCATCACATTCTCCGCCAACAGAACCGTGAGTGAGACCGCTGGCTGTCACGGGATGCCTTCAACTAGTAAGGGCAAGGTACGTCAAGTATGACGGTTGTTATCATTGGAAACTCGGAGCTTGCCGAGGGTGCTTAGAGGTTGGAGCTTTGAGCTCGGATATGCATCTAGAGCTTGTAGCTCCGGGCTGGACAGCATTATTTTGGTCCTTGCTTGGTGCTTCCTCTGTACATAAGACTTTCCATATCTAGCCCAATATAGGACCAATATAACCAACACACATAAGTACTGATTAGGACACTTTCTTTGATTTACACCAGTTTTATGTTCTTCCAAAATTAAAAAAATACTTTGTAATGTCAAGAATATTAAGTAAATTCTGATTGAAGTTGATGTGTTTGGAAAATTCAAAACAAACAAGGACTAACCAATTAAGTTTATATAGTCTGCAAATAAATGAATAAAGGCAAGGCAAAAGTTGTGGAAATTGCACAAAAATAAACATGGCATTGATCAACTAGTTGTGTCCTATATAATCCTTATGACTTATTTATTGACTTACAATAGTATTCCAATCACTTAATAATATCAGGCTCACAGTCCAGTCACATTGAGATTTTTAGCCAAATTTCTTCTGCTTATCACTAGTCACAACAGATTTCTTTAGTCCACAACTGTCTCAAAGTGGTGATTTTTGAAAATTTCCTATATCACATGATTAGATAATAGGATCTGGGGTATGGTATAGGCCATGATATAACTTCAGTACTATTATTAGTCAGGTTGGGGATAAGATGGATAATAAAATCATCATGACTCTCTGACTACAGTCATTATATTGTCAGAGCTAAATCAAAGAATATGTTTGATCTAACCATGGGCTGCCATAAAAACCTAGGCATATACTTCTTTAAAAATAAATAAAATAAAAAATAGAGCTTTCTTTAAAATAGAATACACTCACCCAATGGTCTCTAGTCTACAATTTTTGTGACAATCTCTGGGACTCTCTCTCTAGAGTTACGATCATCAGGGATTACTGATGAACTCAGAGATCTCTCTGGATGTGGATGCCCTACTCTGAGACCTTCAAGCCCATATCTCTATAGCTTCTCCGACTAATCAAGGCATCTCTGCAAATGACTTTTTAGGGTGCACCCATTTCTGCCGATGGCCTGGCCTGCTTTGGTAGGTGCGGGTACCAGCATTTTAGCTGCTAGGCCATTCACAGGCCTATGGACTACAAAAGCCACAACTGCGCTACACTGAGGTCACCCAAACTATCGACAATATGTTTCTACATAAAGAGTCACCGGAGACCCAATTATCTGGTATACTGGGCCAACCTGTGGGCTACTAGGTTCAAGGCACCAGGCCTGTACCTATACATGCACATGTAATGATTATTACTTGGCACCAGGGAGGCTTAGAGAGACTAAAAGGGTGCAAGTTAAAGGGATAAGCTATATACTATATTGTCTATTAGTCCTTTATGTGATACTAGCATTGACTTAACAAAGACTTTCATCAGTCACACAGTCCTAATCAATGTCTAATCAAGACATGTCCAAATGATAATTTGTCTAACTTTTGTAACAGGGAAAGCCATAATGAAATATTAAGTTCATTACATACTTTAAAGGGTCATAAACTGGATAATAAACTAAAGGACAGCACAACATCGCATAGGGGAGGCACCACTGGATATGATGTTAGTTGGTGGGTGTAAGGGCAACCCCGGAGGCTCCGAGGAGAGTCCTAGTACACCTCAGGCTACCCCTACCTGGTACCTCTTAGGCTTAATCGAACCCACAGAACCCTGGGCCTAAGAGGTACCAAATCCATGGTATCACCCATGGGGGTGGTACTATCCACAAATTGTGGATGGTACCATGGGTGTCACACCACCCATGACCATGGTGCCATCCATGCAGCCTTGGGTGCATCCATGGCCGTGTGGATGGTACCATGGTGCTTTGCCTGATTTGGGTGGCGGGGTGAATGGCTTGTAGCTCACTCAAAACTGGCTCAAAAAATAAGCGCTTTGGTACAGCCGGTAGGTCTCCTCCTGGGCTCTTTGATCCAATCACCTAGTGACGGGGAAGTTGCTGGTTTGACTGGAGGATGGCTTTTGCATATTTTGGGAAAAATACCCTTGCAATAATTTTTGCCTTGGCTTTTGGGTTGTCTGCTTAGCACTAGAAAAATGAGATGTTTTTGCTCTTCAAAACAGGCCAAGTCTCATGAGATTTGCTGGGCAGACTATGGAGTTTTGAATATTTTTGTCATTTTTCTGGCTTTTGATTAGTTGGCAGTTCAGGCATGATAGATGGGCAGTGGGCAGCCTAAAGTACATGGAAAGTGATGTACAGTATGTGTGGAGTATGAACTACATGCCCCCCACCCAGTTGGCCATGCTCCTACCCCTTGGACTTTGCAGGGTATTGGGCACTGGGAGCCGATCGGCCATCACTGATGGCATCAAGCCGACCGGCATGTTCGATTTGGATGCATCCATGGTGCCAGGCAGATGGGGCCATGGATGCATCCATCGCTAGGCTTGATACCATGCATGGATGCATCCATAGGTAGTTTTGAAATTATTTGTGGTAACATCCATCTCACATGGATGGTACCATAGTCATGGTTAATACCATATATGGATGCAACCACAGTCATATATGGATACAACCACAGTCATATGTGGATGCAGCCATAGGCAACTTGGATCAAACTGTGGGTACATCCATATGGACATGGTTGCATCCACATATGGATGGTACCATAGCACATGGTTGCATCCATGATATGTTCCAAATTGGGACATGGATGTATCCATGGGACATGGTGGCATCCACACTTCCTGTATGGATACATCCATGGACCAGTGGTACTATCCAAGGCCACCTCAGGCTACCCCCCCCTAATGTCTGGTAGGGCTAAAGTACCCCCCCTGTCCCGGACCCTAAGAGGTACCTTCTCCATGGGGTTACTCCATGCAGGCAGGGCTTACCCAGATCCTGGGCAAACCCAGGCTATGTCACGTCACATCAGTCTTTTTGATGTGGGCTCACCCATGATTGTGGGTCCATTATTAAATTCATTACAGCCTGTATAGCAGCTTTAAAAATATATAAAAAATACTAGGACCCTTAGACAGGCTATACCTACCAAATTGGGTGAAATAGGGGACGGGAAATGCCCTTGGTGGGTCTGGTATGATGATATCAGGCAGATATATTATTGTAGGAATTTATTCAGGCTGGCACAGCTGCCCCATAGGATGGTAGGATGCTCAACTAGGTTACATCAGTCAGATTGGGGTATATAGAAAGGCCCTTGGTGGGGTCCAGTGGGCTACAGACAGATAATATCATGCTAGTAGATTATTTTTAAATTTTATCCTGGGCTCTATGGATGTTTCTAAACTAGTTATGAAATCCTTAGATACATTAGAAATATTTTTAAACAGGAGCTCTACACCGAAACAGAGAGGGTTAGTGGCTTGGTTTGATCGGTGTTAGCAGATAGACAAAAGCTGCAAAAAGGTGTACAAGGCAAGACTTGAACCGGTGAGTGATTTGGGACCTTAGTAGGCAGGGAAACAAAAGGCAAAAAAGATGTCAGGAGGAAGAGTTGAACCGGCAACTATCAATGAGGAAAGCCATCAAAGCGTCAGAGAAGACAAGTTAGACCAGAACGAGCTTGATAGGACTGCCGCTGATAGGCCTACATACGTCTATCCATGGGTTTAGCACCAAAAAAACAACTCGGGTACACCCATCTGAGCGCGTAGAACGCGATTTGGGTGTGCCCAATTAGCGTCTTTAAGACGGGTTTGGGTGTCTCCATCACTCTCCCTGGAGATACCCACAGCTGTCTCGGAAAAGACCACGGGTACACCCGGTTTAGGCCTGGGCGCACCCTGACGCGTCTTGAACCGACGCGTCAGGGTACCCCCACAGCCACATGGGTCCACCCATCACAAACACACGTCGACAGCACGTGGTCGTACCCAAAAGCCTGGTTAAACCCACTCCCCAGGCTATAAAAGGCGCAGGGTGTACCCGCAACGCGTGGTTTTAACCACGCGCTACCTTCCATGGCATCTGGCTGTACCCACGACGCGTGGTTGTACCCTACCCGCTTTTGTCCCCCGCATGTGGGCGCACCCACGCCCTTCCTTCGTCAGGCCACGGGCACGCCCACGTGGTCTGAGCAGGCACGTGGGCGCGGCGCGCAAGCACGTGGGCGGCGCGCCCGCGTCGGTGTCACGGTGGGCTGGTCCGACGCGCGAGTGACGACTCGGCACGCCCACGTGCTCTAACCAGACGCGCACACGCTGGTATCACCGCGAGTAAGTGATTCGGCCTTCCTCGTGATCGGCCGAGGAAGGCCGAATCACTCTCCCTCGGACGCGATCGACCTCTGTGACCAGTAGCGTGGGAAATCGTCACCCCTCTTCTTCTCGCATTCACTCCTTCCTAATCCGGACGTCCTCCCCCCGCCCCCCCCCCCCGCATTGCCCTCCTCGCGCCTCTCCTCGCCCCCCCACCCGCATTGCCCTCCGCCAGCGCCCGTCCCGCGCCCCCGTGCCCACGCCCTCGCCTCTCCTGCCGCGACACTCTAGGGTTAGAACAACACCGGGATAGAAGAGCAGATACATGTCATAATCCATAACTTAATCTTAGTGTATCTCATCAATATCAGACATTCCAACTTCATGAATACTGGGTGAAATCAAGCAAGGGAATCATTCATTGTAGCAGAGTAAGTCTTAAACAATGATACAAAGGCGCACTACATACATATGAGATGGTTTGATACAATACATATTACAAGAGCGGTTTATTCGTCCAGCGTGATGTCCCCCAAAATCCTCATTGCCAACACACGCTGCGGGACCGTGAAGACAGGCTTGAACCCGGGCATTTTAGTCCACTTTTTGTCCATAAGGAACTCGGTGTACTTATGCCGTATGTCGCCGGCATTCGCGTCGTAGGGTTTGACACCCGATGCGTAGAAGATGGACGACTTCTTGACGTCGTTGAAGTAGCGACAGACCAGATTGGGCATCTCGGTGTAGTCGGCGGTGTAATGGAGGCGCGATTCGTCGTCCGCAAAGTGCTGCTCCCGCCCAAGCCGCCGACGCCGATGATCTTCGCGCTCCTCCGACTCGTCGTCGTGTTGCCGATCGTCCGCCGGGGGCTCTCGCGTTCTTTTTCGCGCCGCTACGTCGTCGTCGGCCCGCTCTCGGGGTACGCTTCGCCGACCCCTCCGGCAGGTCTGCCTCGTCCTCCTCCCGAGCCCGCTTTTGGCCAACAGTCGCCGGCTTCTCGGTCCGCGGCTTCACCGGAGCCGCGGCCGCTTTGTTGGTCGCCGTGGCCGGGCCTTGGCTTTCCCTTCCCCTTGTCCTTTGCCGCGGCCTGTGCAGCGGCTTTCGCGTCCCTTCTTCGCCTTGGCCTCGAGGACTTTGAGAAGCTTGGGCGAAGAGCCCGCTCGCGACAGGACGGAGCCGTCGTAACAGACAACGATGGGGACGTCGCTAGGATCCACCAGTTGTCGTTCATCTGTGGATTTACTTGAATATAGTGTTAAAAACATGAATGAGAAGCACTGACCGTCAGTCCATGACTCCAAATACGGGGCCAAGTTGCTTTCTTCCAACGCGGGATCCTCATCGTGGCCGTCGTTTATACGATAAGCATTATACATCGCCTCGAAGATTCGTCGTAGGGCAACGGTGGGCGCATCATCGGTCGGGCTGGCTCTGATCTCCTCTGTGTCGCTCTTGTCGCTCTTGTCGCTCTGGTCATCGTCGTCGCTCTCGTCGTCGCTCTCCGGGGACTCAGGGTTTTCGACTTCGACTTGCTGTCGTTTCTTGTTGGCGAGGTCGTTTGGGGCAAAAGCCATGACCAGGGAAAAGCAGTTTGCAAAACTCGGGCCAATTGACGATGCGCAAGTGCCAGGTGTATGCGAAGTCCGCCCAATGTTTCCACTGAAACTTCGGAAACTTGGTGCGAAGATCACCAAGTTGAATCTTGTCACGAGAGTGGAGAAGTATATCTGTGATATAAACATGTTAGGAAGAACAACAACGAGGCAAAAAAGGACGTACATAAGCAGTTAAGCGCGAAAATGGCCTATCCCCCTCCGCCAGAAGTCGCAGGAGCCTCGCTCTTGCGCCGACCATCGACTTCCAGCAGATTGCGGACTTCGACTTCGCCGGTGGCCTCCTCTTCGAGGTCAGCTTCAGTGTTCCTAAAACCGGGTTAGAGCAGCTTGGGGGATAGTAACCAATTCACTGACTTCATAACGGCATACCATTGCGCCGCCAGCTTCTCGAGGGTTTCGGCATAGCGATCCTGAGCAGCGACAAAGAGCTTGCCTGCGCCGAATAGAGTATATTGGCGATGGGCAGGAAGGTATCCGGCTCGGCCAACATCGACACAAACGCCAGAGGCTTCGAGCTCATGCGCTTGACTGAGCAGCTTGGTCTGTAAAGACGGTTAGTTTACCCGCGTTGAGTGATGCAAAGAAATATACCTGCGAGTTCAAGGGACGAAGCGCCTTGAGCATCATGTTACCGTGGGTAACCTTCTTGGCATGCTGGGTTTGGTTGAGTGTCGCCGTCAGATACTCATTGATCTCGAGTTCAAATTCCTTGCGAACGGCGGCGCGATCCTTGCGTATTGCCGCAGGCAGCGCATCGAGTTTGGCCTTATACGCCGCCAGGCAAGCCGCATTATACTCTTTTACTGGCACTAGATATAAGTGTTAACATGAGGGGCCCAACTAAACAGGTAAAACTCACTGTCTCCGCGCGGGAACTGCAGGCGGTACCAAAACTGGAAGGCGTTCCAATTACTTGTGGCACGTGCCATTCGGGCCATTACACCGGCCCGCTCCGCGAGTGTCGCCGGGCTGATGTTGTAACGCTTGGCGAGAGCGTGGAGATCCGTAAAGTACGTCTTGGTGAGTGCTTCGGCCTCTTGGATGGCCTCTTGTGGAGGCGCACCAGGCCTCAAGCGGCTGGGTCCCTCCTCTTCATCGTCGACTGGGTCGCTTTCCAACGGCAGGTCCCACGGGTCATCCCCAGGCTCCTCACGCTCCTGCTCAGGCTCCTCGCGCTCCTGGTCAGGCTCGTCCTCGTGCTCGTCATCCTCATGATGCGACGGCGGGCGGAAGACTTTGGAACTGGAGGCGACAGCGTTGGAGGTGACGGAGACGCGTGACTTGGAGCTCGACGCGACAGCGTTAGAGCTCGAGGGGAAGCCAGGCCGTGACTTGGAGCTTGACGCGACGGCATTTGATTTGCGAGGCGGACGAAAGCCCTTTTCGGGGACACTCTGCTCGAGGTAATCCGCATAGTCGTCGACTTCTTGCTCGTCGCCCAGCGGTAGTCGATTGCGTGGCTCGACGAGTTCGTTGTGCTGGGTGATGGCGTAGTATGCTCGATTGCGAACCGTAAGATAGTCTTCATCTTGGTCGTCGTCGTCGTCGCTGTCTTCAATCAGGATTGGCACTTTGGATGTCGACAGTGAGACGGGAACGAAAAGGTCCTCCCTCTTGATGCTCTGGGGCAACGGCCGAGTCGGGGAATCCAGCGCTGATTCTCGTCGTTGGGACGTTGGACCCATAGGAGACGAGTTCAAGGCGGATTCGCGTCGGCGAGGGGAGGGGGATTGATGCGCGACAGTTTTGAGGTCGAGCATTGGATGAGTCGGGGGGCGGCGGCGGGGAGAATGAGGCAATGGGCGGCGAGCTGGCGGAGCTACCACCCCGCTTGACGCGCTCGAGCTGCTCTGGCACCTCTTCACGGCTGTCGATGTCCATCGACTGCTCAGGGAGCTCTTCGGTCGCGTTGACCTCCACTAACTGTTCAGGGATTTCCTATAATATGCATTAAAAACTGGCAAAAGGGCAGAGGCACACGCGCACCTCCGGCGCGTTGGAGGCGACCTGCTCGGGAACGGGGTCGTCCTGCTCGGGAGCAACGATAGGCTGTGGCATAGGTTATTTGCTGCCAAGTGATAAGGGGAAAACGAACTGTAGCCGCTTTCTTCTTCTTGCGCTTGGAGGGAATCCGTGGTGGGTCGGGAAGCGGTTCCGGCGGGCCTTTTGGGGCATTCTTCGTCTCGCCGCGCCTTGATCTACGGGGGGAGGCGGGCTCAGGGGTCGTTTTGGGAGGCATAGTTTCGGGGGAGATGGGGATGCGTCAGAGTGTGTGCTTGTCTTTTATAGAGGGACCGCACAGCTGCCAACAAAGCACCTGTGGCCGGGCGCGCTTAGTTAGTGCCACTTGGTGTACTTACCTTCAGAGATTTGCTTTGACTCACGGGTAAAGCGGAGTTCACGCGAAAAAACAAGGTTCTTTGTATTTTCTACTGTAACTTCTAAGCGCTGTTGCTGTCGCTGTTCATGTCCAAGCTCAATGCGTCACACGGTATGAACTCGCAAGACGTACCGACGTGTACTTGGGCGGGAAGGCGCGGGCGAAGGCGGGGCGAGGCACGGGCGACGCAGGGGAGCGTGAGAGTAAGCCTTCCTAATGAGGAAGGAGCAAATGCGAGAACAGGAGAGGTGACACCGCTGGTCACAGAGGTCGATCGCCAGCGAGGGTGAGTGATTCGGCTTTCTGATCCCAAGTGATCGCCCCGAGGAAGGCCGAATCACTCACCCTCGCCGGAGATCGACCTTGGTGACCGTGGCGTGGGAAAACGTCACTTCTCTTCTTCCCGTTTTTGTCCTTCCTCATTTGGACGCCTCCCGACCCCGCCGCCCCACGCTGGTGAGTACCTTCGGCCACATCCTGCTCGCCTTTTCGCTCACGGCCCTCAGCTTCTCGCTCGTCAACGACCTGCCTCCTCCCGTCGTCACCCTCATCCGTCTTACTAGGCGCACGACTGCCACGTCAACGCGGTCAACGTCGTGTCGGCCATCTGGTGAGTCAAGTTTGCCTGCCCATCTACTCTTGCTAACCTTTGGCTAGCTCGCTTGAACTATCTCCACGCCTGCTCCGCTCCGCCTGCCCGTCCAATGTGCGTTACACATTGTCTCCATTGATCACCAGCACTAACGTCTTTATTCGACCAGTATTCTCATCAACGATGGAAGCACCATCGGACACGACTTCTCGGGTTCAGGAACTTTGGGAGGATGAATGCACTAGATACACCCCGTCCGTACTTCGCAATAGAGAACCCTTGTTCTTCCCCGAGAGCGATTCTGAATCCGAGGCACCCCAGTATGATTCGGAGGCCAGAAAGGATCTGATTCGAGGCCCGTGGATCGGAGGCCCCTTCTGAGACGACTGGATCGGAGGCCCCTGGATCGTTGGCGGCATCTGAGACGACTACGCCTGCAAAGACGACTATGCGTGCCAAACCAGCGCCAAAGCCAACGCCCACACTACTTCAATTCTTCGATACCGAGGCTATTGACGGCGGCTCCGACGATGACCAGCTAGTAGTAGACTGGGAAGACCATCGTTTTATAGACGACGATGGCGGCTACGACGACGATGACGACGACCAAATGGAAGACTACGCTGATGACGACCGAATGGACGTTGACTTGCCTCCCGTACACCACCAGCTAAGCCAGCAAACTCTGGATGAAATGAAAGCCACTGCTGCTCGTCTAGACGAACAAGCGCGGCGCGCACGGCAAATGGAACGCGTTCTCCGTGGAACTCCAACAGCGACCAGCACGGCAACTCCTTGGTGGGAAAAGCTCCAAGTCTCTCGCCCACCTCCTGTACCTCCGCCTGGTTCCCCTCCTTTCTTCGCCGTCCGCGTCCGGCGTGGGGGCGAAATTCCCCCTCGTTCTATATCTCCTCGTGCAACCCGACATCATCGTTACCGGGGAACTTGGGGGCAGGGCTCGGGCCTCGTCTATGTGGAAACCAGGACGATTGATCGAAAAATAGAAGAATGGCTCGCAACGCAATCCTCCAGGACCGGCAAACACAAGCACTACATTCCTCCAGCACCCATACAAACGCTATCAGACACCCTCAGAAGATGGACTAAAGCATATCGCTATGGCGGGCCAAATCTTCTTCATCCAGTGCCCGTTTCCCCCTTCCTCCAACACCTTCTACTCGTTCCCCCTACGGACCCGCAATATGCTGACCCGTTCTCCGGAGGCGAGAGATGGGTTCGCGTCAGGGGAAACTCGCTGTACGAGGGCGACTTGGCGTTTGTCGAAAAGTACTCTCCCGACCCCGAGTATGCAGAGCAATATGCATACGTGGTCCTCGCCTAGCGCTGACACGCAAAGACTCGAAGAGGAAGCGACCAATGGCCCGTTTATTCGACCGATTCTTGGCCATGGATCGACAGCAAGTCAAATTCGAGGTCCGCAACCTCGTTTGCTTTTACGGGAAGGGGGAGTTTGGTATCGGATCAGTGTTTGGGGACTTGAGAGAATCGAACTCAAAGATACCCCATATCTGACCGATACGGCGCAACCGAACGCTATCCCCACGGAGGCTGAATTAGACCTTTTCCGTCTGTCACCTGCGCCGGAGTTAGACGTTCCCCATAATGGTTATAGCCTGGCGTTGCACGAGGGTGACAAAGTTGTCGTCGTTCCTCGACAACAGGCTCCTGTAACCGGTATCATCGTGCGACTTGCCTCTATAACAATTGCGGGCAAAGTCATTCCCAGTGCCTTAATACTGGGAAACTACAACGGAACGACTTGGCTCGATGTCCAATCTCCTCAACTCCAGCAGGCTGTTGCCTACCCGCTATCTCAACTACGACTACATTTACTGGCCTATGAACGACGCGTTCACAGGGGGGGCAGAGTCAAAATCGTCGGGGAAACTACATGGCTGGCTACATTGGCCGCGTCTGTGAACTTAGGGACGACAGTGTTACATTGGCGATGTTGTCGAAGGACGAGAAGTTGAAAGAGAAGAAGTCGAAAAAGCCTGCGCATGAGGCGAAGAACACAGAAGGCGAGCCCAATCTCGAAGATGAGACGACCAAACCAAAAGACGACGAAAGTTGACCCCACTGTCGGTGTTGACGTCCCCCTACGCCATATTATGCTCGACTTCCAGCTGGCGGACGTTGTTCGAATTATTCGAGGCCCGCACAAAGGCATGGTCGGGTTCATTGTCGAAGTTCATCGCGGAGGGTGGATTGGCTTCCAGCCGGTAGACATCCGCCTCAGTTTTGCGAGACTCCGCTAACATATTGTAGGGCCAGTTCCATGATGGCCTCTTTTCAACGCCCGACCCAGTTCAACCAACGGGGCTATATTACGCCCCCAACCCAGAGTTTCCTGAGCTAGACGAGCTCAAGCTTGAGCTGGAACAAGTCCTTCGAGCTGACAGCGAGAAAAAGGCGGGGATGTTCAAGAGTCAGCGTCGACTTGATGCCTTTCGATCGACAGGCCTTCGTATACCGACAAACTTCATCGAATTCGAGCATTGGAAAGACACACCAATGCAGCTTCAAATGCAGGACCACGAATACTGGTCTACAGTCAAACAAAACCAGAATTTTGTCCGACAAGCCACCCGTGATTCTGAAGACTGGACACAGTGGATGGAGGTTATGGTGACAGGGAGGGAGTATTGCAAAGGCAGGTATGGGACAATCCAAAATCGTCGTTGGCTCAAGACACGCCCCGATCCCACTCTTCGAAGGACTCCCGACTACAGCGACTTGTTCTTCGAGGTTGGTTTAGATGCCAGCGCTCAAGTCATCTCGGTACCGTATCACCATCTCGTCGAGCGATATTCCAAAAAGGACTTGTACACCGCCTACTGTTTGTACGGTCAGCAAGCGGCCCTGAAATTCCAACGACGGCCGCTTGTGCCTCCTCCTCCTCGCATCCCTACGCCTCCGCCCGGAAGAGCCACTGTTCGATCTCGCTCCAGAGGCAGACGGCTTCCTTGCTCGTTATGGACCCCCGCCACAGATCGACGAGTACGATGGCGGGTGGCTTCTTCAGGAGCAGATGGTGCAAAAGCGGATTGATGTGGTTATAGCGTCGAAGAAGGAGTTCATCGACATAAAGAAGAAGTACTCCAAGCTGCGTAAGCTCATCAAGGATCCGCAACTTGCTCAGGCGGACCAGACCGGCTATCTCTGGCCGTTGGTCACTCCCCTCTCCTTGAATGAGATCAAGCAAAAGATCTACTACGTCAACGTCCAGTGTCCCCCGACCTACAAAAAGGTCAAAATGCCAGTTCAGGCATTGCGGCCGTGTCGAACTTTGCCTTCCGGCCTCTGTATAAGCCAGGCTCGGCATCGAGTACTCATCATTGGCCCCGACACCATGGGTTCCTCTTATCGCATCGGACACTATGGCGAGGTCTTGCCGAATAAGACGGAGTATCCTGATCGCGTGGTCATGGTCCGATTCTTGCCGCAAGCGACCGGACCATACGGAGACGAGGTGCAGCGAGGGGACATATCATCTGGTGGCCTTATGCCGAGCGACTAACGTTGATATAGACGACACTGTTAGAGCGACTATATTTTTTTAGAGACTGTAAGTAGCGTAACATACACCGAGTTTATTTGTAGCATATCCAGAACCCAAAATGAAGATAGTAGCACGATAAGGAAAAGGGGAGATAAGACAAAGATAACGATGCGATGAGATAAGACAAAGATAACGACAAGATGAGATAAGACAAGGATAACTAGTTTTGCGGGAGGTCCCGCATAGCGGCATTGTAGGCACAGAAAAAAAATGAAGATAGTAGCACGATAAGGAAAAGGGGAGATAAGACAAAGATAACGATGCGATGAGATAAGACAAAGATAACGACAAGATGAGATAAGACAAGGATAACTAGTTTTGCGGGAGGTCCCGCATAGCGGCATTGTAGGCACAGAAAAGGGCGGTGACGGGCAAGGCGAAGAAGGCCATCAAGGCGTCACCGTGTTCCGGCGTGCCGACGGCGGCCTCCAAGGCTTCGTGGGCGGCCTCGCTGTCGTCAAGCCGAGTGCCATAGGCCAAAGCCGCCAAAAATGCCTTCATATAAGGCTCGTCACGACGACCCTTGACTGCAGAAAATTAGCAAGAGGTGAGTGATAAGAGTGACGGGGCACCTTCAAGCACTTCGTTGCTGTACACGATCTTCAGATGGTCGCGATAGTCAACCACTAGAATATTGCTTAGCAAAAGCAGCGTTGGCGGGGGGTGGTGTATGTCAAATCGAGCCGGGATCGGGTGCAGCAGGAAATAAGCATTGGTGATGGCCTCGTCCTTGTCCTCCCGGTAGCCGAGAAGGGTGGAAGGCAAATAGCTCTCGTTGAGCTTCGGGTCACAGGTACGGGTGCCGAGTGATTTCCGCGGGCTTGTGCGAGTCGGTGCGGGTGGCGGGCATGATGGCGGAGCGATGGGTAGAGCGAGTAAGCTGTGGATGGAGCGAGTGACGGTGGCCTTGCGGAGCTCTGTAGACCATTTTATAGCACAAGCCCTCGAAACACAACAATGCGGCCAATGCCCGGGGCTTTGTCGGCATGCCCGGCGGATCGGTGGCATCAACCGTAGGGTCAAAGCGGCTCGCACGTGACTCACTCTCCGTTTCTTCACTCCTACCCCCCATGCCAAACCCGCGAATCTCTAAGAAACAACTCGAACTCCATCGCAGCAACCAGCTGGGGGTCTCTGCTTTACAACCACTGCCAAATATACGGCGTCTGAACGCCTCACCCATCAAAACCAGTGGCACTATCTTCCTCACTGACACACAAACGTCTGCCTTCTTCCCTGGCCGGTCTCCTCGTAAATCTCCCGTCAAAAAGAAAGCCCAACGCCAACGCCACGATGACTTTGGCGCTGGGCAATCGTTGATGACTGATTCTCATTTGTTTGATTCTCACATTCCCCGGTCTGGTGCGGGAGCTGGCTCGCGAAAACGGGCCGCGCAGCACGAGAACTGGATGAAGATTATTCCCGACCTCGTTCCTCCCTACCTGCAGCTCATGGCGGCCACCGACTCGATGAAATCGCTCCAGGAGATCAACATTGGACGAGCGACTTGTGCCTGTGTCAAGCGCAGACTTCAGATAACCATAATTCGCTGGTTATCCATCGAAGACATCCAACTGGAGACATGTCCTCATTGTCAACCCTTCCGAGCCCCGATTCTCTTACTCCAGGGCGGAGTCTTTCCCTGCAGTCCCTGTAGCCCGACACTCGCTGTCGAAATACCCTTGCTCCAGCTCTTTATAGAGCTCGGGCTCAACATTGCCCCAAATAACACGGCTTTTTCTAAGACGCTGGAGAATGTACTTGCCGCTCGGGGATATAAAATGGCTTCTGGGGTTAGTTTTCTTGCTTCAATGCGACTCAGAATTGATTGAAGCATTTGCTAGAGCGCCTCCGCATCCGATTCGGAAATACTCTCCAATGGTTTACCCAACTGACTCTTCTGGTCGATAAACGGGTTAACGATGCTTTGGAACCGGCTCGGTCCGTCGCCCGGAGCCGGTATGCCGATGACACCGTCGATCCCCCCCCGAAGAAGCTGTCAACTCCCCGGATCAAGAAGCTGTCACACAATTGGAAGCTGTCATTACCCCAGACGCCGATCAAGGTCAGCCCCGGACCGGGATCAGCGCCAAGGCTGCTGGCAAGAAACGACAGCGGAGACACGACGACGAGACATCGCCCCCCCCCAATCCCTACTCCGACCCGCCGCATCGTACTCGTCCTAGCGATTATCTCATGCGGCTTTGCCCTGCGTGTTTCACGGGCCTCAAGCATGACCCGACCCAAACATTCGACATCTCCGTCTGCCTGGATGGCAATTTCACACAAAAGCGATACCGTAGCTCCGGCGCTATGGACCCGCCGCGCCAACATCCAGAGAGCATCTTTGTCCCTCGCGATCGCGCGAAGGCTATGGAGGAGATATGTTGATGGGGTCCGGCTCAGGGCCCACCAGACGAGCAAAAGACGGAGAGTTGATGTGGAACCAGACGACGATGGGTACGAAAACGGGCTTAAGGTCCCCATCTCTGGGTTAAACGCTTGTGAAGCGTCCTTCAAAGCTGCGGACGAGGCGCGCGAGAAAGCGAGCACGCGTTTCTTCGCGGAGACTGGGCTCATGGCGCTTGTGTGTCGCCATGATATCCCTATCTTTATGGTCAATATGGACAGTGCTGGAGAAAAACAATACTATGCGATCTTGCTGCTCGAGCTCCTCATGCAGCATTTACCTCTAATCTGATCGTGGGGGTCTTATACGACATTGCATGTCAGCTGGAGCGATCGTGTAAGAAGTTTGGATTTCTGCTCCGTTACCGGGACCGGCTCGTTTCGCCGTCTCGGTATTCCACGCCGCCCCATATCTGGGCGTGTCAGTTGATTTACCACCCCCACAAATGCATTGGCTTTGGGGGAACCAACGGAGAGGGCAGCGAACGCGTCTGGTTCAAACTTAGCCATCTTATTTCAAATCTTCGCGTTTGTGGGGTGCGTCGATGGCCTGCAAACTTTCATTGATAAATTTAACGCGTCTTTAGCATCATCAAAGGATTCTAACTCTAGATCGTCAACTGCAACGCGACTCGAAGGATGTTCTCTACACTATCGCTCAGTGGTTGAGGCGGCGGACAGGCATTTTCGAAGACAAACTCCGGGAGGCTGAACAAATCCTATCCGCGACCGATATGACCGAGCAAGAAATCAAAGCCCAATGGGAAGCCCAAATCGCTTACCAAACGCGACCGTTAGCCAGTATGTGGTCCTTCTAAAGCTTCTCCCATTCGTGAGACTTACTTGATATTGTAGAACGTTCTAAAACCGCCGCGGACACTGCAATCAAGAATGTTATCATTGCAGAACGAAGTATGGCTCTACTCGATAAGCAAAGCACCACGAAACTTGCGAAACTCCGTCAACTCGACATGCCACTCGCTCAACGTCAGACTCTGCAAGAAGAAATCGAAGAGCTTCAAGACAGCTTGAAGAAAGAGACCGTCAAGCGACAAATTGCTACGCCAGCTGGGCGCTACCGAGATGGTGGCATTGACGACAATGGCACATCGCGAGTATTATACGCACAAGTTCGCCTTAACCACCTTGCGGGAACGACTGCTTCATCGCATCACCTCCAAGAAAATGGAGCACGATCAGCTTGAGCGTTCGGTGCGACGTTCCACTAGTAGTGGGTTAATTTCGCCACTACTACACCAGAGACTCATTCAACCCCCTAGGTCAGAAGAAAAACGAGCATGCGTCTGCCGCTATCAAAAAGCGAGCCTACAATCAAACGGCTAGTAAAGGTCCCTGAACTATTGCTCCCCAACGCATCGAGGAGGCTCATATCTTCGATCTGGACATAGATGACGCCATCTGGATTGACGTGGGCCTCACGGAAAACGATGGTATCGACGTCCCTGCAGGCCCTGTTGGATCCGAGACTGCGAGAGTTGGTTCGCATGTTCCTCCAGAAGCAGCGAGCCCAAGAGGAGCTACACCGCCTGAAACGCGAGCACAAACATCTCAGGACTCACCTTGCCATCGAATGGGAAGCCCTGGAGGCCACGATTGCTAATACTCGGGATTCCTCACTGCTCTACCAGCTTGACCATCAACGTCGCGAGCTGCTGGATCTCCACGTGGTGTGGAAAGATTCCTTGGACCCTCTCATCGCGCCCAGTGATCTGCCAGCGTGGGGTCCTTCCATAGCGGAGCTATCCGTGGCCCGCGTCGCTCGGGTTGTGCCCCTCTGGAGAACAGAAGGGGATCACTCAGACGTTTGCAGCGATGACGGGGCACCAGATGAAGATGAAGATCCTGCTCTAATAGGTATACTTAGCGTTATTGAACGCGCTGAGGGAGACGGACGCGAAGAGGCAGATGAGGAAGAAAATGTATTCATGTGAATAAAAGTCTATGTATCTCTGTGGAATCGACGGCTGGTTGTTAGTTAGGATGAGAGGAATCGAGAAGATGTAAACCTTATAAGTCTGAAATGGGTGGCGGTGAGAGGCGCAACGATGGCGAGGGCGCGACGAGGGCGTGAGGAAGGCGCGAGGAGAGAGGCGTGAGGAGAACGCGAGTGGGCGAGGCGAGAGAGGCGAGGAGGAGGGCAATGCGGGCGGGGGGGGCGGGAGGACGTCCGGATTAGGAAGGAGTGAATGCGAGAAGAAGAGGGGTGACGATTTCCCACGCTACTGGTCACAGAGGTCGATCGCGTCCGAGGGAGAGTGATTCGGCCTTCCTCGGCCGATCACGAGGAAGGCCGAATCACTTACTGTGGTGATACCAGCGTGTGCGCGTCTGGTTAGAGCACGTGGGCGTGCCGAGTCGTCACTCGCGCGTCGGGACCAGCCCACCGTGACACCGACGCGGGCGCGCCCGCCCACGTGCTTGCGCGCCGCGCCCACGTGCCTGCCAGACCACGTGGGCGTGCCCGTGGCCTGACGAAGGAAGGGCGTGGGTGCGCCCACATGCGGGGGACAAAAGCGGGTAGGGTACAACCACGCGTCGTGGGTACAGCCAGATGCCATGGAAGGTAGCGGTGGTTAAAACCACGCGTTGCGGGTACACCCTGCGCCTTTTATAGCCTGGGGAGTGGGTTTAACCAGGCTTTTGGGTACGACCACGTGCTGTCGACGTGTGTTTGTGATGGGTGGACCCATGTGGCTGTGGGGGTACCCTGACGCGTCGGTTCAAGACGCGTCAGGGTGCGCCCAGGCCTAAACCGGGTGTACCCGTGGTCTTTTCCGAGACAGCTGTGGGTATCTCCAGGGAGAGTGATGGAGACACCCAAACCCGTCTTAAAGACGCTAATTGGGCACACCCAAATCGCGTTCTACGCGCTCAGATGGGTGTACCCGAGTGTTTTTTTTTGGTGCTAAACCCATGGATAGACGTATGTAGGCCTATCAGCGGCAGTCCTATCAAGCTCGTTCTGGTCTAACTTGTCTTCTCTGACGCTTTGATGGCTTTCCTCATTGATAGTTGCCGGTTCAACTCTTCCTCCTGACATCTTTTTTGCCTTTTGTTTCCCTGCCTACTAAGGTCCCAAATCACTCACCGGTTCAAGTCTTGCCTTGTACACCTTTTTGCAGCTTTTGTCTATCTGCTAACACCGATCAAACCAAGCCACTAACCCTCTCTGTTTCGGTGTAGAGCTCCTGTTTAAAAATATTTCTAATGTATCTAAGGATTTCATAACTAGTTTAGAAACATCCATAGAGCCCAGGATAAAATTTAAAAATAATCTACTAGCATGATATTATCTGTCTGTAGCCCACTGGACCCCACCAAGGGCCTTTCTATATACCCCAATCTGACTGATGTAACCTAGTTGAGCATCCTACCATCCTATGGGGCAGCTGTGCCAGCCTGAATAAATTCCTACAATAATATATCTGCCTGATATCATCATACCAGACCCACCAAGGGCATTTCCCGTCCCCTATTTCACCCAATTTGGTAGGTATAGCCTGTCTAAGGGTCCTAGTATTTTTTATATATTTTTAAAGCTGCTATACAGGCTGTAATGAATTTAATAATGGACCCACAATCATGGGTGAGCCCACATCAAAAAAGACTGATGTGACGTGACATAGCCTGGGTTTGCCCAGGATCTGGGTAAGCCCTGCCTGCATGGAGTAACCCCATGGAGAAGGTACCTCTTAGGGTCCGGGACAGGGGGGGTACTTTAGCCCTACCAGACATTAGGGGGGGGTAGCCTGAGGTGCCAAGGCCCATATGGTCCTCTATGTCCCTGGTAATACCAAGTGACCTTGGTATGATCCGATACAATCAAGTTCTGTCAAAGAACATCAGTTAATATAGTAGTTATAGCATAACAAAACAAATATAATATGCAAACATACTATATATGAAAGAAAATTAAAGTTCTTATAAGGGATTATTTCAAGATGACAAAATGTCACCAGGTCCTGCTATTGCATCAAAGTTGGGTATTCCAAGTACTAGGATAACTTTTATTAAGTGACCTTGAGAGGTAGCTTTATTGTTATATCAGCACTAATGAGGTGTCATCTCACTAATTGGAGAACTCATAACCACAAGTACCTTAATAACAGTATTTCTATCTTTTGACAATGGAATGTCTATAAGGGCAACCCTGGAGGCCCGAAATCAGGGTCCTAGCAGGGGAGGATCCAAAGAGTGAATAGTGGTAGGCAAATACAAAGGAAGCTGACCTAGCAGGGAGAATCCAAAGAGAAGAAACCCTAAGGGTCTGTCTGCCTGCTAGGTAGCTGAACTATATACTACGCTCTTAACACACCAAGTGTGATCATTGCTCTGAGCAGTATGCCTGTGCCATGTCATAAGGTCCCAGGGGAATCTCCAGGGAAGGGCAGTGATGTGCCTGATGGAGGCGGTGATGTGATCACTGGAGTCAGAATCAGATTGGAATCGGAATTGGTGGACCAAAGGGGAGGTTCCCCTAACAATGTAATTATTATTCATACCAGGATTTCCACCTAAAAATAGGTGCTTATATAGGATTGATTCATAATAAACAGTGGACAAAAAAACATATATATTAAAATACTGGACAAAAAAGATGTAGATTTCAATGACTCATAAAAATAGCAATCAAACTCTAGGAAAATAGACTTGATCTTTAAAAAATTGGGGAATACTTATATTAAGTTATCATATTGGACTCAACTTAAAGCTGATATGAGCTAACAATTTTTTAAATGGACTAAATATGCCACAAGATATAAGACCATATATATTAAAAATCAGAGACAGCACCAAAGTGTACCTGATATATCAGAAATCAGTGATAAAATGCAATTAAGTCATAATAATGTGATATTATGTTTTGACAACTAATTGGGTTCAAATAAGGTGCACTTATTGTCTGATTTCAGTTGTCTTGACTCTTTTGTCATAATGGATATTTATCATAGGTTTATTAACCATATGTAAGTTTGGCTATCATACCTAGTATTTTAATATCAATCTGTCAATAACTCACTCATAGATAGGGAGTTCTCACTAAAGTTAAAGTTGGAAGTACATACAGAGAGTTGCTTCTATTAGGACACATCTCACAGTTCACATCTCTCATACCATATCTTTCAGCTATGTAATCTCTAGTGATTCCCCTCTAGACCTATGAATACTATGACTCATGATATATGCAGTCTAGCTGTAATCTGCTAGTTGATTATAGATCAGAAGGGATCAAGTCCAGTTAACTCAGTATACACACACACCCACATACTTGAATTGATTTCTGGGATCAACTGGGGAATAGTAAAAGACAGATTGAGTGTGAAGTGGTTTATATGAATGATAAGGTTGATAGACTGAGTAACAGACCTTCAGAGGAGCTCTAAATTTCTAGTAGCACTCTCTCTCTCCTGTAATCGATTCAACACCTAAAATATATTATAAAGGTAGCTGAATAGGGTGAAAGAGCAGTTTTAAGTGTGATTCCACTCTTGAACCTAGGAATCTCTCTTAGTACGATTATCAGTATTATCCATCTATTCAATAATAAGTTCACCATAGTAAAGGTAGCTGGGCAGAGGATGAAAGAGAGGTCTTAGCTATTACAACTAGTCATTGTTTAATTTTAAGTAAAATGCAAGAGTTGAATATGGGAATCTCTTGTAGTACTATTATCAGTGTTATCCTATCTAAGAATGAAGAATGGCTTTTGTAAGTTTTAGCAGTCTAAGTAGATATTAACTATTTGGGTATTCTTTATCTGGTAGCCAGTAGTGTTCTTGTCCTTGTAGTAGAGCTCAATCCTAGCTAGTAAGGTCATTAATCTATAGGGCTATGGTACATTCCACATTCATAGTTCTCAGATATCTGTAAAATACTGTGTCTTTTAGTATTCAAGCATGCTTGGCAGTGACTAAATTGAGATAATAGCGACAAATGATATAGCTGAATGGGATAAATGATGGCAAGCTGGTATGCCTCTTAAATGATAATCTCTTTCCTAGTATCATCCATCAGGGCTAGCTGAAGATCATATCTTACATTCTCAATTGAAAAATAGACATGCTAAAGCTTTACACCATTGTCATAAGCTGGATTCCAGCCTTCTACACAAATGGACCCAACTTGTCACCAGCCTTAGCCGGCTATCAAGTGATATTGATGGTGATCCAGGTTCAGTACAGGTTGACAAATCTGGCTTTTCAGCAGCCACAAATAGGAAATAAAGCACAAAATATATTGGATAGATAGAAATGCATGATTCTAAGAACAGAAGTAGTGAAGAAGAGGAGTAGAGGGAAGAGGGAAGTAGTGAAGAAGAGGAGTAGAGGGAAGAGGGAAGAGGGAAGAGGGAAGAGGGAAGAGGGAAGAGGGAAGAGGGAAGAGGGAAGAGGGAAGAGGGAAGAGGGAAGAGGGAAGAGGGAAGAGGGAAGAGGGAAGAGGGAAGAGGGAAGAGGGAAGAGGGAAGAGGGAAGAGGGAAGAGGGAAGAGGGTGACAGCGCGAGATAAGCGCGAGATAAGCGCTGTCATAAAAAAAGCTTATCAATCATCTGATTGACATCCAGTGCGGAATTTTCCAGGAGGTCCTCAGGCCTCTGGATCGTGCATCTGGCATTCTCATGGCCAACAGCTACTGCCAGGTGGGTGTCATGTAAGCCAGTGCCAGCTGGAAACAACAGCTGTGCATCAGCTACAGGCCCATTAGTGGTGTACTTAGTTTCATATATACTGCATATCTGACATTACCTACTGATTGATAAATTATTATAGAATTCACTCTTCTCCACATATTGAAAGGCCTTCTGAGATGTAAGGTTACTTGGTATTACCAGGGACATAGAGGACCATATGGGCCTTGGATAGTACCACTGGTCCATGGATGTATCCATACAGGAAGTGTGGATGCCACCATGTCCCATGGATACATCCATGTCCCAATTTGGAACATATCATGGATGCAACCATGTGCTATGGTACCATCCATATGTGGATGCAACCATGTCCATATGGATGTACCCACAGTTTGATCCAAGTTGCCTATGGCTGCATCCACATATGACTGTGGTTGTATCCATATATGACTGTGGTTGCATCCATATATGGTATTAACCATGACTATGGTACCATCCATGTGAGATGGATGTTACCACAAATAATTTCAAAACTACCTATGGATGCATCCATGCATGGTATCAAGCCTAGCGATGGATGCATCCATGGCCCCATCTGCCTGGCACCATGGATGCATCCAAATCGAACATGCCGGTCGGCTTGATGCCATCAGTGATGGCCGATCGGCTCCCAGTGCCCAATACCCTGCAAAGTCCAAGGGGTAGGAGCATGGCCAACTGGGTGGGGGGGCATGTAGTTCATACTCCACACATACTGTACATCACTTTCCATGTACTTTAGGCTGCCCACTGCCCATCTATCATGCCTGAACTGCCAACTAATCAAAAGCCAGAAAAATGACAAAAATATTCAAAACTCCATAGTCTGCCCAGCAAATCTCATGAGACTTGGCCTGTTTTGAAGAGCAAAAACATCTCATTTTTCTAGTGCTAAGCAGACAACCCAAAAGCCAAGGCAAAAATTATTGCAAGGGTATTTTTCCCAAAATATGCAAAAGCCATCCTCCAGTCAAACCAGCAACTTCCCCGTCACTAGGTGATTGGATCAAAGAGCCCAGGAGGAGACCTACCGGCTGCACCAAAGCGCTTATTTTTTGAGCCAGTTTTGAGTGAGCTACAAGCCATTCACCCCGCCACCCAAATCAGGCAAAGCACCATGGTACCATCCACACGGCCATGGATGCACCCAAGGCTGCATGGATGGCACCATGGTCATGGGTTGTGTGACACCCATGGTACCATCCACAATTTGTGGGTAGTACCACCCCCATGGGTGATACCATGGATTTGGTACCTCTTAGGCCCAGGGTTCCGTGGGTTCGATTAAGCCTAAGAGGTACCAGGTAGGGGTAGCCTGAGGTGCCTAGTAGGGGAGGATCCAAAGTGTGAATAAAGCTACAGGAAATACACAGAGGGATGATCCAAAGAGAAGAAACTCTATGCTCCTGTTTCTTGTGGGCAAGAAACAGGAGCAATGTTCAGAGAGGTAGGAGTCGGAATCAGAGAGAGTCGGAGTCAGAGTTGGAGTTGTGAAAATTTTGAGTCGAAGGCCGGAAAGGCCGAGATCACCGAGGAAGCCGGTGAGAACATGATAATAGCAAGGAGGACGAAAAAGGAAAGGGGTGACAAGAAGCACGTCACCGATTGACATCAATCTCTATCTTTACCACTTCCCACCATGCCGCCTAAATGCCAGAACGCCAAAACGCCGAAGAAGGCCAAGAACCTATTCGAAAATGCGGTGGAGCGGGTCGAAGAGCTGTCGGAGACGGAGAGGGTGGGTGGATGGGTCGGTGGAACGGACCGAGACCCCTTGGCTGACGCGTTACCGTCGGGTCGTAACCGACGCGTAGATGTGCCGGAGGGAGCTGGAGGAACTCGAGCGCAGAGCGGAAACGCTTCGCGCGCTACTGGCGGAAACGGCACCAAGAGCACCGTCACCGGGTGGTCGGTCGGAGTCGTATGATCCCGACGACCCGGTTGACAACGAGCCAATCGTTGAGGAATTGTCGGAGCACGGGTCCGTAGTGGCGCTGCTGCAGTGGGTTCCCAACGACAAAGAAGAGCTCATCTAAAGAGCGGCCGAGTACCATAGGAGCCGAGCCGAGCGCCAGCGAGCCGCAGTGCTCAGAGGGCAAGAAGACGAGGCCGAGCCTCAAGAACAAAATTGCCGGGGCCGGGCCTTGTTGGCCAGAGATCGGGTCAGAGCCCGCCGGGAATGCGGACTCGCACCGCTGACCCTTGCCGAGACGGCCGAGGTGAATGCCCGGGTTGGCCGCCAGGTCATGCGACGCGTTGAGTCATCCGCGGAGCCCAAGCCGGCTGATGTAGCCGAAGAACCCAGAAAGGTGGAAGAAACCGAGAACGCCGAGAAGGCCCAGGCTGATGGGCCCGATGCAGACGGCGATGCAGAAGAAGAACGTGAGTGCAAGTAATATTCTCGGTTATGAACCTGACCCGTTTTGGCAGAAAAATGCGCCAAATGTATCAAGACGGGGAAAAAATGCGTGTGGAGCGACCCTAAGCCCAACACGACTTGGCACGGAAGGCTTTCTTGCGATAATTGCCGCAAGCTCAAGGCCCGTTGCGAAGACGGAAACCCACCCCTGCGTTTCCGCAAGGACGAGAAGGACAAGGAGAAGGGCAAGAAGAAGAAGGTTGCGGGGCCACGGATTGTGGTGCCCAGAGTGGTTGAGAAGAAGGTTCCTGCGAAGACGACCGCGGAGACGCCAGCGGAGACGCCAGCTGAGTCGTCAGGTCTGACGCTCAGCAACGCGGGGATTGCCGCAATGATGGCAAATCTGTTGATGCGTCAGCGCGTAGATCACCGGCAGCTCAGCCGTGTGATCATGGGACTTCAAAACCTTGGCCGCGAGTTGTGCTTCAACGTCGGCGCGATCAACTCGTCAACCACACCCGAGCAACTGGACGAGCGCCTACAGGGAATCGACAAGACCCTGAAACACTAGGATGTCTTCATCCAGCAGGAAGGCTAGAGGTGTCGGGATGCGGCAAATCGCTCTCAGTGATTCCAAAATCTTGACTAGGAAAAGTTCGCAGAGCCCGTTTCTCGCTAGAATCTATCCAATTCTATGCAAAATACCCAAAGGGAGTGTATTCCAAAAGGCATATTCGGTTTGGCGCTCAGTGGAGGCTCGAGATCGACTTCTCCTAGATAAGGGACACCCCTATCTCTGTTGGTATCAACGACTGACATCATTGGAACGTGGTTTCGGATCATGCTGGAGGATCGAGAGTGCCAAGGGACGGTTAAACGGCGAAAACCTACTCAATTGATCATCTGAGCATTGGAAATGCACCAGGAGAGTTGGGACAACCACCGCTGAGGCCATACGCACGAGATACGAGTTATGGGTGTCAATCGAAAGCTGGGAAGCAGAGCTATCCACTTATCCTACTCAAGATTGAGGGATACTTCACGAGCAAAACTAGATGGTCGTGAACACGGAAGATTTACACAGGTCATTAACTCCAATACACACGATACCAGTCATCTAGACCTAGATTTTTAACTCTAGGCCATATAGCGAAACGATACCTATACAATTATGCACATGGACGACTTTTCTTACTCGAGATTTTCCCTGATTCTATCAATTTCTGTTTAGTATTTATATCTCTGTTTTGTATTTGGCAGGTTCACGGATTGCCCCGCTTTACTAGGTGCATCTGGGGATCTAGCTCGTCAATCTATCTTGCTAGCTCTTTCGAAATAGTATCATCACGTCGGAAGGATTATTGGTTGAGGGTTTCGGTTGCTGAATACAAGAGTTCCGGTTGCTGTTTATTGGGTTTCGGTTGCTGGTCGAGAGTTTAAGGCAGTTAGTTCCTGACTCGAGACAACTCAGAGGGTTTAAGGCAGTTAGTCCTGATCCAACAAGTATAAACTCTCCGGGCATCGTATTGGCGCTTCTCTATTGCTGAGTTTCATCGATAGTACGCTTTGGGGCACAACAAATCAACGTTTTTCGCAAGAAACTCGTATCTACCCTACAACCTTACACATCTGTGCCAATGCTCTGTTCACAGGGGCCTGTGCTCGCACAAGGAGTTGACGATTTTTGGGTTTTTGTGACTTTTCCTACTTGACATTATACATCTTTCTCTCTACGAAAAGTGGAGTTTTGGTTGTTTTTGTTGGTTTGGTTAGTTAGAGAGCTCATTTGCTGTCCCCACTCTGCACTCATCAACGCCTCGGAGATGGAATCGAGAAACGACAGAATTAGAGTCGTAAATGTAAAATAGAAATTAATTTTCCTTATCTCACAAATCCGGTGTGATGTTAATCCAGTTTGGGTTTGTTGGGGTATTGACGATGGAAGGATTCGATATACTCTTCAGCTTCCAAGTCAGGTGCACCAACCCAAGTGAATTGTTCATCAGTGTTCTTGTAACCAAGCCATTCGACCAGGTAGCGGAGTCGAGCCGGACCCTTGAAACGGCGATCAATCTTGGAGTCAACGATTTGTTTGATTTCGAAGTGTTCTTCTCCATTGACTTCAATTGCCGCAGGTGGTGGCTCTTCACGACCAGGGAATTTAAATGTCTGCCCCAATTCATCATTCAAGAACATACAGTCATCAATCAGAGTATGTGGGTACCTGGATATACCTCATTGACTACACTTGACATATTTTGATCCATAATCAACAAATAGATCATGGCTGTATTGTCAATATGATGTGTAATAGCAGTCATGTGTATAAATGAGAATTACATGAGATTACATAGATAAAACATTATGAGAGGCATAATATTTCTTGGGGGTAACCATCTGTATGCTTCCTACCTTTATGTCATGGGAGACTCCTTGCCTTCAAGTGAGATATTAGGAGATTGGCATAACACACAATATGTTATATACATAGGCATACAGAATGTCTAGAAATATATATACCTCTTCAAGCTATTATAGGGATCCATCAAACTATAAAACAACTTAGATTATGATTATCCATGCATTCCTTACCCAGATATCAAGTTATCAGTGTGATTGATCAAATTTGAGATAGAAAAACTACCAAAAAGTGGTATAACAGTCTATTTCAAAGGTATGACACTAAGGTCATATCAGACTATATAAAGGCAATATTACCACCTGCCTACTAATGAAACAATCATCTGAATCCATGGAGAACTGGTGGAGATATGGCTAGATCAAAATGTCTGATAGATAATCATTAGCTACTATGGATATCCTGATAATATTTTATTGATGGGAACATTGACCCCACTATTCAAATATCCCTAGTAGTACTTCAATCAGTTCTGTGGCCTGTTTAGTTATAGAGATAGAGGGTTATCAGTTATATCTCAGCTGGTGATTGACTAGTCCAGACACCACCATTGAGCTGTCACTATAGGTTACTTAATGAAAGTTGTCCGTATAGGCAAAATATACAACTTTGGTTTTGTGACGATCTGTGACATTCTCTGATGACTGCACTGTCCAATAACAAAAATTCCTTTTTTGGAAATTTATCATATATCACTCTATATTGCAGTATACAACCATATCACATAGCCACTAAAACTACCAGCTCTACTATCTATTGACAAAAGTTCCTTTTTGGGATGTTGTGTCACATGTCACATAGTGTGACTCCGGGAGACTTGGTGAAAATGGCCTGGATTGTATTATTCACCTTTATTCACCCCTACATTCTGGACTTAGCGAAAAATTTGCCTTGGACTTCACAATTATTCACCCCCTTCACCAACAATTATTCGCCACTTGGGGAATTGCTGATAATGCTGGGGCTTATCAGTGGCAACCTGCGTCGTTGCCACTGATAATGTACAGTGTGTTGTGGGCTAAACAGGTGGTCTGGGCCGCCACGCATGCTCCCTCTGCGGCTCAGAAGACCACTCCGCTCAGCAATGCCGGACCGCATAACTTCCTGCCGGTTGTCACACCACTTGTCTGCGACGAGTGGGAGCGCGCGCTACGCACTGTCAACCTGTACAATGAATTTCACGATATTCTGACTGGCATTAACATGGACCTATCATCATCTTACACTCCCGCTAATTGTCGTACTGCACTTGAACACCCTAATGTAATTGACGAATATATCCAAACAGAGCTGGCTTCCCACCGCTATTCCGGTCCATTCAATTTGAGCCGTCTCAAAGCGATTATTGGGCCAATTCGCTCCTCCCCCTTAGGTGTTGTACCCAAAGCTGGTGAGCCAGATAAATGGCGAATGGTTCAAGACTTCTCATTTCCATACGATGACCCTGAGATTGTGTCGATTAACTCCACTATTGACTCGGATGATTTCCCTTGTGACTGGGGAACCTTTTCGCAAATGTTACTGCTGGTATTGGACGCACCACCAGGCACCCAAGCAGCAACATTGGATGTTGACGCTGCCTTCCGTCGAGTGCCTATACACCCTTCGCAACAGTGGTTCTTCGTTGTCTCTTGGAGAGACCTGTGCTATATTGACCACTGTGCTCCTTTTGGACCCTCGAGCTCCCCTGGAATATTCGGACAAATCGCTGATGCTATGCCCGCACTCCTCACTTCAAATCACATTAGCCCCCTCAAAAAATGGGTCGATGATTTCTGCTTCTTTCGATATCTACAAGACTCCGGCGACTACTGATATGACGTCGACACCATTTACCGTTTCATAGAACCACTGGGTTGGCCCTGGAAGCTTTCTAAGACATTTCCCCTTCAATTCAACCTTCAAATATGTTGGATTCCGCTGGGATTTGAATGCTAAGACTGTTGAAATACCCGACACCAAGAAAACTCGCTTCCTGACCAAACTTGAAGTTTGGGTCAGAGGCTCGAAATTCAACAGGAAGGAAGCTGAATCCGTCCATGGGACCCTAGTGCACTGTGCCATGGCTATACGAGACGGTCGTTCACGTCTGCCGGCCATCTTGGCCTTCGCCGCATCCTTCTTGCACACCTCTTCGAACTTCTCCAAACGTTCGCCAAACGCAACTGTTCTAAGCGATATCAACTGGTGGCGACAACAGCTTAACCTCCCATTCTGTGGCTCCATATTGATTCGCCCTCCCCTTGTCTCTTCGATACCCTTTTGGGTTGACACTTCCACATCATGGGGAATCGGTGTTGTCTTCGACACTGTCTGGGCATCTTGGCGTTTCCAAGCGGGCTGGGAGGCGGATGGACGTAAGATAGGATGGGTGCAAATGCTCGCCGTCGAGTTTGGCCTTCTTCTTGCTATTCGGAGAGGTCACGAGAACATCCATTTTCACATTCTGTCTGACAATCAAGGTGTTCTCGGAGCAGTCGACTCAGGAAAATCTCGAAACCCGGAACAGAACCGTGTTCTCAGGAGAATTGTCGCTCTGCTCCGAACACACACACTCTGGATTACCACCTCCTATACACCATCTGCAGACAATCTCGCCGACGGACCTTCGCGCGGTATACCATTGTCGATTCCTGGTTTTTCACGTTCCTTTGCCCCTTTCAAGATACCCTACTGTGTTTCAAACCTTATCGTAGACAGCCCTTGAGTAATTATAAATTAATCTTCAAGAACTTGAATTGAGTTGAATCATTTCTCTTCTGGATCATCACCGACATTTCACCATGACATCTTGACTCGTATCACTATGACTCCCACGACGCAACACCCAATCCCCCCCTCCTTGCGTGAAACCCACGACCTCATTCAGCTCATTCGGGCTTCGGATAGAAGGTCAGCAGCACAAGACCAATCTAGACCGGCCCACAAACGACACCCAAGGCCTCTGCAGCCACCACGCATCACCAGCAACCTCTGAGCGAAAACCCCCTGGATCTTCAGGCCCCATATTGGCCCCCCCGCTCTCCGGCCCACACCCTATCTCTCTGCCCCTTCGCGCCAGTTGGACCTTGCCTTCCAGAATGGCTGGGGTGCGAAAACTCTCACCAACTACGGCTATGCAGTCGACCGCTTTCTTCTGTTTTGCGACAACGAGTCAGTCCCGGCTCACCTCCGACTCCCCACCCATGAATTCATTCTTTCTGCCTACGCCGCGTGTCATACCGGCATCCACGCTGGATCTACCGCGCGAAAACGACATTGCGGCGCTAAAACCCTGGCATATCGCCCAGAAACAGCCCTGGCTCGGCGGCCCGAGATTGCACTACGTCCTCTCTGGCGTTGACGCACTCTCCCCCTCAGGTCACGAACTGACCACCATGTCCTCCAATTACCGCAGATATGCTCCTCCACTTGCGTTCCGGGCTCAACCTCACCTCATCCTTTGACATCGCTGTCTTCGCAGCCGCGTGCGTTGCCTTCTGGGGTCAGTGCAGATTGGGTGAACTACTACCCACTTCTCGGACGGACCCAGAGCTGAGCACCAAACCATGTCGGAACAACATTACTTGACAAAACACACAATTACTGTCCATCTCCCTCGTACCAAGACCCAGAAACACGGCGAAGACGTCATTCTCACCGCTCAGTGCAGCGAAATTGATCCAATATCAGTGCTTCGTATGCATCTATTCGCTACCCCCAACACCCCCAACACGCCTCTGTTCACATATTCGACTGGCGCTACCACCATCCCACTTACGCGATGCGCATTTCTCAATCGCTGCAACGAAGTTTGAGCACGACATGGCTATCCTAAGCTGACAGGTCATAGCTTTCGTATTGGTGGGACAACAGAACTTCTCTTGGCCGGGGTCCCAACGGAGGTGGTCAAAAAGATGGGGTGATGGTCCTCCGACGCCTTCCTTAAGTACTGGCGCTCAACTCAAGTTTTGGCTCCACTGTATGTTGCGAACCTTCACAAACAAAAGAAGTGAAGATGCCCTTCTCCTAGGCTAGCCGCGCTCACATGTTCTCGGCTGGGCATCCATTGCGGGTTCATCCTCGAACCATAGTGTTGCGCCCAGGAGCGTGGCTGAGCCCCGTTGCTTCTCACCCATAACATACCAAGTGTCTGTAGTGGTTCTTAGAAATAGACTACTTTGAAATTCCTTGTGTCAGTTCATACTTGTAAGGGCAACCCCGGAGGCCTGAGATCAAGGTCCTAGCAGGGGAGGATCCAAAGCGTGAACATTGGTAAGCGAATACAATGAAGCTGACCTAGCAGGGGAGGATCCAAAGAGAAGAAACTCTAAGGGTCCGCCTGCTAGGGAGCTGACTATATACTGCTTGTCCGTAGCTGCCGCTGTCGGGCATAGAAGGCTTGGGCAGCGTCGCAGGCGAGGTCCCAGGGCGACCGTCGGGAGGGCGTTGACGGATCGGTGATTGTGCGGGCGAGATGGAGGGCCGGACCGGAATCGGAACCGGAATCGGGCACGTCTCCGGGCCGAAAGGGAGGTTCCCCTGACAATACTGAAGGAAAGAACTAGTGAAATGCCCAAGATTGAGTTTGACAGTCTTTCTAGTAACATAGAGTTTGTACACAACTATTACACGGCCAAACTCTTAGTCTGCTGCCTTTTTTACGCTTCGCTCTCATCTATACAGCCGTCAAATTCTGTATACGGTCGATACGTACTGTATCAACCGTTGGATTTGAGCAATACGGTACGGTTAGACCCGGCCCGTCTTTGAAAACGGCCGTAAAGATATACTGCCATACCAGTATACTGTACGGTCTAGAGCCCTAAAGTTTACTGACTTGGGTTGCAATATATGTAGATAAAACATATGCATAATATAAAAGTAACCAGATATTTAAGAGGGTTATTGTGCACCTGTGTGCTATTCTGTAATTTGTGGGATTTTCTTCTATAGTTAGAAATTCACTGTTTCTAAGCAATATTCAAAGTTGTAGTATACACATACACATGTATAAAATCTTTTGCAAAAAAAAAGTTTCACAAAGATTGATTTTTATCCCACTTTTTTTTTTTTTTTGATCGCATCAGTGGTCACATGACGCTGATCGCGGGAAATATATTACTATATATGGTAGGAGGGGGAGGGGGGGTCCCCAGAGGGTTGGAAAAAAACTTTCCGACCCTATATCCACATTTCGAATCTTGAACCCCCCTTGCAACTCCGTACCCTAGTCTTTGCCGCCAGAGTCATTAGACTTCAATCTGAGAAATTATCTCTAATGCTAGATCAATACTTGAAATGTGTAGGTAGTACTTAAGCTACAATTAGCTAACTCATGAAATTGCCACTGTTCCAAGCCGCATCCTCACTACTAGTAGGGTGTGTGGCGTGTTTGCTCTATTCGCGCCGAGCTATACCTGAGCTAGAGAATCCTGAATACATTCCTTCATTACTGGCAGCTTTTGATCAACCAGCGCCTTGGTCTCGGTAAGGAAGAATGGGGCAGAGTCGGCAGCAAACTGGAAGCAGAGAGATGCAAATGCAGTTGCATCTCTCTCTTTTCGACCGCTGGACGAAGGTCAATAACCCAGCCCTGATGGATTTGCGCCTGCAGGTGCAGTAGCTGAACATTGCTGTTGAGGCGCCTCAACCAGCACCAGCGAACTTCGCACACAGCCGTCTCTCATGCGTTGGACATGGCCGCCTCCGGCGGCGCCTGCTCTGCTCTGTTCCCAGGCCCAACCCTGAGCCTGTGCTCCATGTGATCTTCCAAGCACCGACGACCGTTTGTTGTTCTGCGGCGCCTATGCCCGGGCCCGCATGAAGCGAGGTGTCATTGGCCAGGCCTAAGAACCCGCAACAATGGTAGACAAACCGAGCGGGGTTGTCGTGGCCAACGTAAAGAGCAACTGCCGTTTTTGTCGACAGAAGATGCCTTGTGACCCGCCGAACAAGACGCTCTGCACACCCCATGTGATGCCAATGGAGGTTAGTGAAGACTTTGGTTATGGTTGCCACGTGGTCAGAGTTTCGCATGAAGGCGGCGATGGACACAGCCTCCTCGTTGCAGACTGGGTCTTCCGTTCGGCGAATGGTGTGAACCCAAACTTGTTGCTGCGCAATTAGCTTTTGTGCCTCTACCAGCGCTTTGGCCTCAGTAAGGAGGAAGGGGCGGAGTCCGCAGCAAACTGGAAGCATAGTGACGCAACTGCTTTAACATCCCTGTCGACTGCTGGACGAAGCTCCATAGCCACTCCATTCAAGTTCATCGTGGGCAGCGGCGGGCCTCCGAGCAACCCTGCTCTCTGACGCGACCTCTCGACCACTGGACGAAGCTCGATGTCCAGGCATCAGGATAAAAAAGATTGCCACTCGATGACCACGCCAGGGACAATGAGTTAATGCTGTGAGGCGATCGAGTTGCGTCTGCAGGAGCTGAACCCGGCGACGATCCTGGAACGGCGATGAAGTCGTTCAGAGCCATGGAGCCCTCGGCCATTGATGGCAGAGAGGATCCTGTAGGCGCAGTCAGCAAGGGTGAGGAAGAACAGCCTGCACGGAAATATGCCGCACCAGTTGCTGGTCGAGGGGCAGACATTGTCTAATGCTCGAGGAAATACGAGCAGCTACGCTGGGTTTCGAGTTTTCCAACGAGCGGAGCAACGCAGAGCGGGAATAGCCTCAAGCATCCGCGAGAGCTATTGTCATCATTGTAGTCGTCGACGAGATAGACTTGGCTATGAAGGGGCTTCATGGTGAGTGGAGATTGGGTTTCTGGGGCATATAACGGCGTTCCTGTGCCTTTTATACCTTTCGCTATTATGTACACGCGGCCTTCGATGACCTTCGATGGCATTCTGGTGACTCCATGTTGTCAGGGGACGCGCGTCGCGAGGCAATGCTTGATGACTCCATGTGTGGGTCCGAGTCCGTCGTGAGGCTAGGCTTGGAAGAACAATGACTGTGTGTGTGTGGGTACGCGCAGACAACCACATTGTTCCCACCTGTCTTGACTTATGGTTCACAGGTAGACCTTCCTAACACATTGGTCGTGGCGTCCAGAGCAGCGAAAGACTCGCAAGCAGATATATATGGCGATGCTGGAGTCTGAGAGGGAGTACCCACAGTGTCTGCGGCGTAGCGACGGTAACGTCGGGTCGATCAGCCCGCTGGACGATATAGAGGAAATATTCATATCATTGGGGCTGATTAGGAAACACCAGAGTAGCGTCACAATTTCGAGTCCCCAGAGCTTTTGGGAAAGCGTCAACTCAACAAAACCAGGGCGAGCGGGTCACGCACCGAGAGCAATCTTAAAAACGACGAGTTTGCACTCTGCACTCCTTGTTTACCGGCGCCGTGGCTTGCTAGACATCGCGCTCGGCTAGCAGTAGCAGGACTCCGTCGCGCGGCATCAGCACAGCTAACGACTCAAGTTTGAAGTGAGTCGATTTCGAGGCAAAGAGGACAACCACGCACCTATTCTCTTCGTCTCGCCATCCCGGCCCGCTGCAATTGAGCAACACCCTCGCTTGGGAGAAACCCGGACGTTTGCTATTGCCTAGGCCAGACAGCTCTCCCGCCCACGCCGTTGTCCGCCTCCGTCCTCTCTGACAGACACACAGGGTTATGTTGACCGTACGCCGTCTTGGTACAGCATTGTCGCGGGCACGCACAAGCAAGCGGGATGAGAGGGCAGGGTGGGCGAAAAGAGGGAAGTCGGCCCGTGATTGACGTGTGGCGCACGGACCAGTGGCGATCGCACGTGCGAGCTGCCACGTCAAACACAGCTTCTTCTCAGCCACTGTCCCGCACGACGTCCCGCATGCGCTGCGCGGTCCTGCTATGTAGCGCGTTCAACGACCTGCTGGTGCGCTCTCACCGACATTTGTCTCCTGTTGTTCTGACTAATCTGGTCTTTAGCCTGAACACGTCCCTTGTAGTCCGCGACAAACCACACACTCTTGGCCCCGCTCTTCTGGGCCGAATCCACCCCAGACACGGGGATGATGGAGATAGGGTGAGTAACTGACGTCTCTTTTTGTTCAACCATGCTGGAAACTTCTGACTCGTACCGTCCCGCTGCTGCCGCCTCTGCGAGATGAAGATTGAGATGCCAGTGATTGAATTGGAGCTCTTTTTCGGACGGGCCCGGGAGCGCCGGCAGAACAGGTGCGGCCGCGTGGAAGATATACAGAATGGAGGACCGCGGCTGAAGAAGAACAGCCACCGCACCGAACCGGTCTGTCGCGGCGGTCGGTAGTTGTGATCATATCATGAGGCCTCATATAATCTGCAGTCTGTGAGCCATCCATCCCTGCCGCACACGCCCCAGATGAGCCCATTTCTCGGAAGCAGCACTCAACATAAGTTGTAATTATTTGCAACTGAATAATCAAGCCATGTGTATAATTTGTATTGGCATATCCTCATCCCTCATAATGATTCCTGTTCCTTGGCTGCCCATTTAAGCACTGGCACCTGTTCATCCGCCCACTCCTTGAGACTATTTCCCACTTCCTCTTGGAACGAGGTGGTGCTGTACCCGGCAAGCCAACTTAGCGACACCTGTAATAGCACATCTTGTCGGTGACGGAGCAGCTCGATGAGCGCGGATGTGGTGAATGCGGCGCGCGAGACAACATTCAGGACAGAAAGTCGGGGGACCAGGGCAGGGTGTTCGAGTTTGATTGTGGCCAGGAAGTGGTCTGTGAACAGGGCAGGGACGGCGGCCTCCACATCGTCGGAGATGTAGAGAAATTTGAGCCGGGGGACAGTGCCGAGGACCGCAAGAAGCTGTATAGTAGATAGACGGACGGTGGCGAGGTCAAGAATGGTAAGGAATTGACCGGAGCGTTGAAGAAACGCCAGCCCCGCCACATGCGGCCAGACAATTGGTGTCTGGCCTGCCGCAATGCGGAACGACGACAGCTCAGGCGCCGTGAGTGAGTCGAGTATCATGCCAACAGTGCTTCCGTCGGGATCCTGTGCCGACTTGGGGGAACTTTGCACGGGGGTGACCCAGAGCTTCTCGATGTCGCTCGTCACGCGCTGCTGGAAAGGTACACCGTTGTTGCGCCGCGCCTTGCGAATACCACGCTCAAACGACCAAAAGAGCGCAATCTCGAGTTCCGCGCGCTGGAGGGCAAGTGCTGAACAATCTTGAGCAGGGAAGGTATATCAGCGTATCGCGGACAACAGCTGAAAAATGATAGCTGTGGTGCAAGATCGGGAATGACGGGTAGGGTGTTGTACATGGAAAGAGAAGAGAGCCGCGGTGCACATTGATTCGACAGGAAATTGAGGATGTCGTCTGAGGGGTGATTTCCGGAGGAGTCCCGCTGCTCAAACGGAAGGTGAAGCTCGAGGGATTTGAGTAACGGAAAGTTTACTCCGTGGAGCAGGTCGAGCATGACACGATCCATCGAAAAGGTGACGTGGGACCAGCAGACGGCCCACAGCGTCAGGGCCTGGATAAATTGCTGGGGATAAAAGTTTCGCGGGGTGAAGAATTCGATACGCCGAGCGCTTAACCCTCCGCGGACGAGGACTCTGGTTAACATGCTGAGCATCCAGTTATACGCACTGCGCGGATCCGCACTCAATTTTTGCTCCGAAAGACCGCGAAAGCAGCGGAGATCGACGATGATGGTATTCCACAGTGTTGGGTCCTCCGGACGACACGCTGGAGATGGTGGCAAGTCTGCTCCAGCGCAACAAGGTCTGCTCCAGCAAGGACTTGACAGGATTTTGAAGGAGTCCGTGAGCTGATAGAGTCTGCATCCACGCACTGGGGCGAGCAGTACCTCATGATCTCCGTAATGAGCTCGAGGGGGAGGGTGGCAAATGGCGATGGCGGCGAGTTGAGCATTGTAGAGGGTGCCGAGAGGGTGGCAATTATAGTGTCTGTGGAGGGTAAGCACGACTTTCGGCGCTCGCAACACACTGACTATCCCAGCGCAGCGGACGGCGCCGGCGGAGCGAGTGGTAGTGAGGAAAGAAAAGTTTGACGTAACAGATTGATGTCACTCGGTCTGATTCGCCGACGGCCGGTGACACGTCATCAACTCTCTTCATCCTTTCCTTTCATGTCGACGGCGCTGATTCTTTGCTCAATGTCTGGGTACTTGACGTCTGGCGTATCTGGTGAACATCATAGGTCTTCTTGGCAATTGTACATGTGGTCCGTCATGGTACACACCGTGTCAATCACAGACAAACTTCCTTGCTCCCCTCCCCCCTTTTTCCCCCCCCCTTGCCTCCCACCTTTCGATGCTACTGGACCCATACGGCACCTCCTTGCCAGGCTGGCCTCGCAGCAGACTTTTGTCACAGTGATGGTGTGCAATACATCACCAACCTTGGGTCCTGAGTCAAACAACTTGAATTGCAAATCCTTCTATAACCACAGCATGCGTCGAACACTCTGTCCTCTCTATCACACATGCCGTGGCGATCGCCGCCGGGCTAGGCGTTGTCGAGCCGCTGCCGCCGTCGCTTGAGACAACTTCAAGTTGTTCTTCCGCTTCATTGAGTTAGAAGGCAAGCCATCCCGAATTCAAGCATGATTATGAACACAGAATCAGCCCTCGGCAAAGCGCCAGACTGCACGATGCGTTCCTGGGTATTCCAAGGCTTGCGGGAGGCGGAAGTGCGGAAAAAGAGCGGTCGTTTCGTATATCGTGGGCCGTCTAACGCGAATTTGGTGCACATATAGAAACAGTTGGACGCAGATTGAGATGGCGTGTCCTGGAACGCTCGTGAGGGAAGCACAAACGTGAAAGCGGAGGCCGCGCACTTTGTGAAGCTCTCCTCGCAGTCTTCTCTCCTGCTCCGCTGGTCACATGTTTCTACCCCTCCCCATCTCCCTCCCTCCAGCCTTGCTCCTGCCGCCATCTTCTCCCTAGATTTTCGACGGGGGTTACGGTCCGACTTGCGTGGTGAGTTCGCGTGTCGACTCGTCCGCAAGGATGGCGGATAAACTCTACAAGCCGCACAGTGATGGGCTGTGGCGCTTGCTGCGCGATTTAATGGCGTAGGTATTGCTTGGCGGTGGTTGTTGGGCTGACGAGACGGGGTAGGGATGAGCACACGGGCTTGCAATAAAGGAAGCAGCGGCTGTTGCGATGGAGAAGCTCGGGGAGTGGAATCCCAGCCTACCAACGGGGATTTGAGGTGAAGCCGTGTAATTCGTAGATATGGCGCACGGCGAGCATAATCATGCACCTATTGGCCTGCGAGCGTGCAGAGGGGCCGAGCACGCACCTTTTCCCACCCCGCGGAGATCTTTTGCGGCCTGGATCGTGCTTCTGTTTCCTCTTCCATCCCCAGCGCCAACAACTCAACCCTCCTCCAAGTTGACACTCAAACACTGGCTCCTGGCGGACGTGGCCTAGCGAGTGGAAGCTGACGTTGGGCCTGTCAGAGCCAGGATCCGTGACGCGGATATACGCGGGAACGACGGACTAAAGATGAGAATAGCGAGCTGAAGGAAGCAGGGACCCACGACGCGCGTCGAGGCCGCTCAATGGCGCACCGGTCATGACGGAGCTAAAGACAGAGTGATATGCATCCGTCACGGCGTTACGCCGAGCCGAGAGCCGATCAGCGCTCACACGCTCTCTCAGAGCCTCCACGACGACGCGCAATGCAGCCGGCGCATCCAGCTCAGTACCGGACGGATGCTCAAGCAGGCTGGCATGGGTATTCGGTGCGTGTATAGCCGTTGTTCTATCTACGATCTGGGCTAATTCGCAGGAAGATTGCGCCAACGCCAAAGGTGGGATTAGTTGGTCGAGATCATGGCCAAGGTGCAGCATGCGGCGGAAACTAAGCGGAGCCAGTGAGGTGCGTAGTAGTCCCTTTCCGTCGGTGAGATCCACTCATCGTTCCCAGAATTAGCCAGACCTTTGACGCACGCTATGAGGCGGGGCCCTCTCTGTCGCGTGGCATGGCCAACATGTCTTCGCTTGGAGAGATGGACACAGAGGGCTACGGGATGACCCTGCGTATGCCCGCTTCTGCAACACTGGCAATAATGACGCCGACCTATTCGCGTCTGAGCTAGTTATACTACTACATTGCGGCCTTGTGTTGGTATATCCCAGAATAACCCTCGACCTAGGCAAATGTCAGTCCCGGATAATGGTTGCATCAAGAAGCAGACCGCGCGCCTTTTCGTTCATCTGGTGGAACACAAACTGTGCAAGCTTCGCGTCTTTGAAGAGCGTGAGCCCGTGCGGGTTCACGACTTGCAACATTCCGCCTAGGGCCAGCGCCATTATCAGCACGCCGAATACAGGCAATAAATCAGCTCACCGATAGCGCCTGTGTACCCAGAGTCCATCACGCCAGCGCTGACCAGTGCCCCTGACCGAAACCGTCAAGCGGCACGTCGATGGTCTCGTTGAACTTGACGAGGTATGCCCCGGGGCCGAGGTGCAACCGCAGCTCCGAGGCATCACGCCCTGCCTCAAACGGCAGCTCCCTTGTACTCGCCGTCTTCCGTCGCTTGTTGTCGAAATCAACGACCCCCGCGGACGTCCACGTCAGCACGCGCTTCAGCGAGAGATCGATGCCACATGGCTGCACCTGCGTTTGCGGGGAACGGAGTTGTTGGAGTATCTGGCGCTTGAAGACGGCGCGGCCGGGCAGAATCATGAGTGGTACGTCGTAGAGATGAGAGTAGGAGTCAAAGGCCGCTGACAGCTTCGAAAGGCGGCGTTGTTACACGTGGCAATCCAAAAGGGGCTACGATGCACCACGTTTGCGCCGCGCAAGCGCTTGTAGTGAGATGAAGGCCAAGGCGTCAAGAGCGAAGGTATTTGTTAGCATGTAGACGCTGCTGCTGCTGAATATCATGGCTTTAGGTCGTAGACAACCGTGTCCTATCGACGCCACATCGCTGACTACGCAGGACTGGGAAAGTGGCCGACCGGTGTATCTCCGAGGAAGCCTTGTCATTTAGGCCCACAAGGCTGTACATGACTCGCCACAGAAGGCTGTGATCGTAAGGTTCCTACTACATGTAGTCATATATTAAATAGGAGTCAGCGGGGCGGCACTGCGGCGACTCTTGTCTACCACCTTCCACCATGCCCCTTATTCGCCCCATCTTCTCTCATCGCAGAACTGTCTTCGCCAAGGCTCGCCTTTCTCCACGGCCTTCAACAGGTCCATTACCGTCTCTGAGTTTAGCAAGCCCGCCGTAGTAACCCCCCAATGCACACTATGGGCACATCACTCCTCCGCTATCTTGCAATGAAGGTCCACCCACTGGTTGATGCTACATCCTGGCGCCGTCTAATTGTCGTTGGCACCCATGATCGGAAAGACACCTCCGTTGTCGGCCGAGAGAAGGCAGACAAGCCATTCAACTGGATGCGCCCGACTGCAAAGCGTGTCGGGGATGATCTGCATATCCAATGCTTTCCTGGAGTGGACCATGTGGAGCATTATGGTGCACTCCTAGCAGCGTATCTCCATCTTACCCGTAAGGATGGTGAATGGGAGCGCGTGGAGACTTGCCCAGTCGACAAAGAAGACACTATTAGGGCTCTTCGAACACAGACCAATCTCCTTGCGATGCCAAATGCCGACATCATTGTGACCGGCCTTGTACATCGTCTCGACAGTTTGACCTGTGGTGCATCATACATGGGGGCAAAGAATGACGAATTCGCATGGACATCCAGAGTTATACGGGGCAAAACAGTCGTCTTCCTGGGATGCCGCTTCAGTTTCTGGGGTTCCATCTCAGGCGATCTTGTCCGTGTGTTGGCCCAGCATGCACAGCCTTCCCAGGTCATCTACTTTGGCAAGCTCGGCGCAACTAACCGGATAAAGCTATTTGGTACACCGATCTGTGACAGTACACGGTGTCCTTCTATTTGGTACACTGATGACTTGATTGACTTTCCGTAATGTGATAAGTGTGACAAGTGCGACAAATCACAGAGAAATCTCTTTTTTTCCACTTGAAAATAGAAATATGGTGTAAATTTTGAGAGATCTTATAGATATTAGTGACTTGTGTTCCACCCCAGGTAGTTTTGCTGTTAGCGGGGGACCAGACTGAGATGTAGATAAGGAGCGATCAATTTCCGATTGTGTCAATCAATTTCCGATAAGGCCATCAATTTCCATCAACAAGCCATAAACTCTTATTCTAACACAGTTTTTCAGTGTAATAGAGACTATCAGCACTCAGTTCTGTGGAATATTTAAGAGATTGAATGGGTTTAAATATTGAATCAATAGGTTTTACCAGCCACTCACAACTGTCACATAACTACAAAATCCCCACTCTTATATTCTGGATTTAGTAGATCTGAACAATGTTAAAACTTCAAGTGTTTGAAACATGCTTTGGCTACTATCTATAGGTTGAAGGCAAAAATCTCAAGGAAAAATGATCCACCTGTCAAATTTTTAGAACGAAGGTTCCAGGGCAACTAGAAGAACTAGAAAAGAACAAAATGTGTTTATCCTGGCAGCTAATAAGCTCTAATTATCAAAGGAGATCTATGTGTAACACTTGTGACATCAATCACCAACAGTGTACCAAATAGACAATCATCTATTTGGGGCACGGTGTACTGTCACACCTGGTGTACCAAATAGCTTTATCCTAACTAACCCGGGATATCTCATCTTCGACACTCACGGCACCTCCAACTCCGACACCTTCCACCCAAATGCGGCACCTACCCCGTCAAACGCGACACCTGTCAAACCAAGTCCGGCACTGAAGGGACCAAGTCCGACACCATGCCATGCACGACACTGTATTCAAATACTACAGCAGCTACACTACTAGTCAAGGTGCTTGACAAACTTTGGATAACGTCTCCGAAACTCAGCCAGGTTGTGCAGTGCAAACTCTCGGGGTGTGAAAATGCGACCATTCTCCATGATTTCCCAGCCAGCGAGTGGGTCAAGATTTCGCGGCGCCTTCACAGCCACCTCCTCCAGCTCGTCATCAGCACGGCGTTTGCGCGGATTGCGTTTTTGGTCGGCCAGCAGGTGCTGCCTCGCCCTCTACCGGCACCGGCACTTGCTGGGATTGGCTGTTGTCCGCGGCCAGCAACTCGAGCAGCCTGAGGTGCCTGCTTATCCCCTCTAGTTAGAGGGGCAAGGGGGGGGGTTCTCCCTCTAACTAGAGGGGTTTAACGCGATTGCCTATGCTTTCTTAAACTTCCTTGTGAGTGTTAGTGGACATCCTGCTCAGCGGAGGCCCAAGTCCTCAGAGGTTAGTGGACTCATCATGAGTGTTGGTGACACCACACTCGCGGCTATCTTCCTCAGCCATCAAACCTCTTTCCAGCTGTGATCCCGACACTACCCGACCCCCCGCCCACTGTCCCGATCTGATGGCGCATCAAAAGATCAAAGTTGTGCGCTTCATTTAGATAAGCCTAGATGTATCAATAAAAATTGAATATCTAAAATATTAAGGAAGATATAAGACTTTTGATCTAATGATCTGCGATCATAAAATCAAAATTGTAAAGAAGGTAATTCTAGCCAGTAATGTAAAGAAATCAAGTTGAAATTCATTCTCTCTAATAAAATATAGACTTATGATGTATGTAATATGTTCACTGAAGTTAGTGGACAACATATGTATATAGATAGGTATATAGGAAGTTTCTGGACATATATCCATACTATAGGTTATTATGACTATTCATATACCATATTGAAGCCCTTTCATAATGATTTCATTGAGCAGTTATCTACTAACTGTCCTAGGCGCAGAGCGAGAGGACATCTTACCTATATTTGTCAGTATGTACAGATACCATAGTAGTAGGGGAAAGCTTTACTTACCAGGTGATTTATCTGGGGATCTTGCGGTTCAAATGTCTGAGGCTCTCTGAAGCTTGGTGAGACCAGGAGAATCTAGATATGTAGAAGGTAGTTGCCTTCAACTACGATAGCAAGATTGATGGGATTGATCGGCCATCATAGTATCAATCTGTATGAGATTTAAATGTGGGTAAGTGGTTTAATGTACGATACCTGAAGCTCAAACACAATGAACATAACCATAAATCTCATAGCACAACCACAAACCATCAATTGAGAAGCAGAAACCATGTAGACCACCCACCACAACCTGGTAAAAAACCACAACCATAAAGCTGTACCATCTTTAAAACCTCAATGGAAAGAGCACAGACTCAAATAACTAAATTTTTGTGAAAACTGCTCTTATAGATCAGTTGTTCGTATGGCACGGTGAAGGAAGGAGCACGCAAAGTTGTAAATGGCTGGTAAGTTAGTATAAGCAAGCGGGTCAAATGAGTAGGAGGAAGAATCGAGAGAGCCAACCACGCACTTGCTCGGCCCCAGTACCGTCCGCTGCAAAATCCACCCGATGTAAGGGCAACCCTGGAGACTCCGACGAAAGCCTAGCAGGGGAGGATCCAAAGCGTGAATAAGACTACAGGAAATACACGGAGGGACCGACCTAGCAGGGGAGGATCCAAAGAGAAGAAACTCTAAGGGTCCGCCTGCTAGGGCGCCAACTATATACTGGTCGTCCGTAACTGCCGACGTAGAGCGCAGAAGGCCTGAGCAGCGTCGCAGGCTCTGTCCCAAGGTGATCGTTGGGAGGGTCTTGACGGATCGGTGATTGTGCGGGCGAAGGAGGCCGTGGACGATGGTCGGGGTGGGTCGGAGCGTCCGAGGGGGCGCCGGTCGGATGCGCCTCGGATGCGTTCAGAGGGTCCGAAGGAGGCCGAAGCGGGGGTTCCCCTGACATCACCCCCCCTTTGAATGCGGCGTCCCGACGCATAGTTCGGAAGGGCAAGGAGTCGAAGGTCGCTGAGGCGATGTGCCGTGGTTTACCTGGGTACCTCCGATAGAAGTCCGCAATTTTGTCTGGCGCGAAGACACGGTCGAACCAAACCCACGAGTCGTGCGAAGCATCGTAGCCTTTCCACCTGACGAAGTAGTTAAGACGCTTATACCTTATCCTGGCATCCAAGATTTCCTCGACTTCCCATTTGGGGACTCCGTCCTCTAGTTCGGGGGGCGGTTCGTCGTAGCCGGGTCGTCCATTGAAGGGGTCGTCCTGAGCGAGCTCGAGTTTAACAACGGGGAAGACGGGGTGGAGCTTGGAGTAACGCGGGGGGAGGTCGAGCTTGTAGGCACCTTTACTAACCTCTGCGAGCACCTTGAACGGTCCGAGGCGCTTGTGGGAGAACTTCTCGGAGGGCCGAGTTGTTCTGATGTCAGAGGCATCTAACCAAACCTTATCACCAACTTGAATATTCGGAGCGTCCGATCGTCTCCGATCGTAGTACCGTTTATACTCGTCTTTGGCTTTGACGAGCGCGGCCTTCGCCTCGGAGACGCCGTTCGCTATCCGATCGCGAAACTCGTTCACTGACTCCAACTCTGAGCGGGTGCCCGGCTCGAAACCCATTCGGGGGAGCCGGCCAGTGTCCGTCATAAAGGGTACCTGTTGAGTGGAGGAGTGAATGTGGTTGTTATAGGCGAACTCAGCGGCAGGGATAAGCTCGTCCCAGTCGTCTTGTTGGTAGTTGGTGAAGATTCGGATGTACTGCTCGAGCTCCTGGTTAACGCGTTCGGTCTGTCCGTCGGTCTGCGGGTGGTAAGCCGTAGAGGTAGCCGGCTTGACGCCAATTAAGCGCCAGAGTTCGCGTAAAAGTCAGCGATGAACTGCGAACCGCGGTCCGAAATGTACTTCTCGGGGGTTCCGTGGTGTCTCCAGACGTTCCGATAGTACAAGCGGGCAGCTCCGACCGCGTCTATTGTCGTATGGCATTCGGTGAAGTGAGCGCGTTTCCCGAGGGCGTCAACCACTACCATAACCGCGTCATACCCATGGGCCTCGGGGAGCTCGACGATGAAGTCCACAGTGACGGTGTGCCAGCGCTCGGGGGACTTCGGTTGGATGTAGCTCCCCGTGCGGAAGCCTTCGGAGGGCCTTCGTGACGACAGCATAAGTCGCAGGTCGCGACGTAGGCGTCCGATATGGCGGGACATCTGTGGCCACCAGTAGTTGCGCGAAAACCAACTCCAGGGTCTTGAACCGCCCGGCATGTCCGCGACACGCGTGTCGTGGCAGAGCTCTATAATGCGCCTCCTCAGGTCTTTGTCTTTGGGGACTACGACCTTGCCGCGGAAGTACAGGAGGTCGCCTGAGACGGCCCACTCGTCTGAACGCGATGAGCGGGGCCCCGAGCTTGACCTCGGACCTTCAAGAGTTGCCGAGCCGCAAGTGCGACGGGTTCCTCTAGGTCAGGCTCACCGGATAGCGCTTCCTTGATGTCGCGGACAAGTTCGGAGCCAGGCCCAGAGACAGTGACGGCCTCAAGCGCGAACGTGGAACAGTTCGGGGCGTAAGAGGGTGACATCCGAGTTGTCGTCGGAGATACCGTGGTCAGGCCGGGCGGGAGAGAGCATCGGGACGGCCCATCTGGCGACCTGGGACGTGGTGCAGCGTAAAGTCAAACCTGGAAAGGTACAACGACCATCGGGCTTGCCGACGATTAAGGTGCTGCGCCTTTCGGAAGTATTCCAAGTTCTTATGGTCAGTCCAGATCTCAACCGGATGCGCGGCGCCCTCGAGGAAATGCCGATACTCCTCGAGGGGGATGATCGCGAGCATCTCCTTGTCGTGAATCTCGTAGTTGCGCTGGACATCATTTAAGCTTTTGGAATAGAACGCTACAGGGTGCCACTTCCCGTCCGGGGCGGATTGTTGTGAAAGAACCGCCCCGTCGCATAATCTGAGCTGTCTGCTTCAAGTCGGAAAGGCCGAGAGTCGTCCGGGATCGCTAAGACAGGTTCTGATACGACCGCGTCCTTGATGGCTTGAAAGGCGGCGGCCGGCGTCTCCCCAGGTCCATTTCTGGTCTTTCTTGGTGAGCGCAAAGAGAGGTTGCGCTAGGGCCGAGAAATCCCGAATGAACCTGCGGTAGAAATTAGCAAACCCCAGGAACTGCTGAACGTCCTTCTTGTTTTCGGGCGGAGGCCATGCGGAGACTCCGGCGACCTTAACGGGGTCCATTTCGACATGGTTGTGCGAGATAATGACCCCCAAGTACTCGATTGACGATTTCTCAAAGTCGCACTTTTCCTTGCGAAGGTACAACTTGTGCATTCGAGCCGCCGAAGGACCTCCCCGGACGATCTCGCGGTGCTTGCGGAGGTCCGAATGTGCGATAAGGATGTCGTCGAGGTAGATCATAACGTCGCCTGAAAGAATGAGATCCTGGAAAATGTCATTCATCATCGTTTGGAACGTCGCGGGGGAGTTTGTCAGGCCGAAATACATCACCAAAGGTTCGAACAACCCTCGGTTAGTCCGAAAGGCCGCCTTCCACTCGTCTCCTTCTTTAATCCGGACGTTATTAAAACCCCAGCGAATGTCGAGTTTGGTGAAGTAACGAGCGCCCTTGAGCCTGTTGATAAGGTCGTTAATCAACGGAAGGGGGTACCGGTTCTTAATCGTCATTGCGTTGAGGGCGCGGTAGTCCTGGACAAACCGAAGCCCTCCGTCCTTTTTCTTAACGAAGAAGACGGGGAGGCCATCGGAGATTTCGAAGGGCGAATACGGCCTGTGGCAAGTCCTTCCTCGATGAACTCGTCAAGTTCGCGCTGTTCGAGGGGAGAGATCGGATACACCTTGCAGTTAGCGGGCTTCGCGTCGGGGACGAGTTCGATAGCGTGGTCCCAGGCCCTTCGTTCTGGTAACGTGTCAAAGGACTCCTTGTCGAAGACGTCTTGGAACTCCTTGGCCCAGTCCGGGATCTCCGAGGGCGGAGGGGCCGAGTTACGGGCAAAGGCCTCTGCAAGGCGTTGGGACACTGTACTGCCAGCGGGATCTCCTCAACTGGGCGAAAGGAGGTGTAGAAGATGCGGTCGCCGTCTTCAAGATGCTCGTCGCCGTCGAGATCTGGTGAGGGCTCCGGAGGGTCCGGAGCAGCTCCGAGCTCGTCGTCAGCATCATCTGGGCCAGCGATATCGATAGCGCAAACAGTGGGGAAGGCGCCCGCAAGTAGTCGTGATTTAAGGAGTCGGAGCCGGCGAACCTCGGCGCGTTCGGTCCGCTCTTCGTCACGGCAGGTAGAGAGCAGCTGCGGGGGCAGCGACTCATTTTCACCTCCTTTGTTTCCCAGTTGATCTCAGTGGGGAAGGCGCCCGCAAGTAGTCGTGATTTAAGGAGTCGGAGCCGGCGAACCTCGGCGCGTTCGGTCCGCTCTTCGTCACGGCAGGTAGAGCAGCTGCGGGGGCAGCGACTCATTTTCACCTCCTTTGTTTCCCAGTTGATCTCGGGGTTATGCTTTTTGAGCCAGGAGTATCCGAGTATCAGGTCCTGTTTCCCAAGGTGGGTTACAGCCAGCTGAATGCGTTCGGAGTGTCCGTTGTACCGTAGAACGAGGTCCGCGATTTGGCGAATAGACCCAGCGTCATTGGGGGTGCCGTCGACGTTGTAGACCGGGATGGGTACTGAGAGATTTCGGACTGGCACATTATTCCGGTTGACATATTCTGTGTCGATAAAGTCCGAAGTAGCTCCGCAGTCGACCAGACCCGAGAGGGAGAGCTTGAGCGCGTTCGCAGTGGACTCAAGTTCAAGGGGGAGGTGCAGCGAGTTAACGCCAGGGGCGGCAGAGATGGTATAACTGCCAGGTAGCTTTTTCTCCCAGGCAAGTCGGCGAATCCGAACGGGGGCTTCGGAGGGGGCAGAGGGTGCGTCTTTCGTTTCGGGCTCGTTGTAGGGCAAGGGAGTTGATTCATCATACAAACAAGTGAAACGATTTATGGACGCAAACGAGGGCACACCAGTCACTCGTCGCGGGGACAAAATCCTCTGCCGGAGCCTCCGAATGCGCCTCCGCTAAGGCCGCAGTATCGGACAACCGCGCAAGCAGCTCTCCCAGCATCTCATCGCCAAGTTGCTGGATTACCTCGTCGAGGATGTCCACGTGGCGGACGTCGGGGGGGGAGCGGACAGTCCCGAGCCAAATGGTTGGGGTCGCCGCATCTGAAGCAGGCTCGACGAGGGGCACCCCGAGCCCTAGTACGATCCAGCTCCATAGGGACGGGAGCCGGAGGTACCGGGACGGGGCGCGGGCCGCGGGTGGCACAGGCGGGGCCACCGGGCGGATGGGGAAACGGAGTTGCCGAACGAGTGATGGGGAAGGCGCCGCGCGGAGCTCCCGGCGGTCCGCGGGGTAGCCATTCCCTTAATGAGCTTCGCTCGCACCAGGGCTTCATATTGTCGGAAAGCCCGAGTGCGCCAGCCCAGATAGTCACGGAGGTCTGGGGGGTCGTTCGAAGAGGTGATGCCGTTGTTGATCAAGGGGTCAAGTCCGTGGCGGTACTTGGTTACCTTAACCAATGCGTCTTCGAAGCCAGCGAGGTCCATCAAGTCCTCGAAGTCGTCGGTATATCCGTAGACATCCCGCGTTCCCATGTGATAACCCGCGCTTTCCAACTTAGCGAGCGCGAGGTCCTGTTCGTTCTCCTCAACGAACCGAAGGCGAAACTCGGAGAGGAACTGGCTCCACCGAGGGAAGGGGAAGGGGTTTTTGCTCCCATGACGCTCTGCCCATTGCTGAGCAGGTCCCTCCGCCATATAGGACATGGCGTGCGGGCGGCCTTTTCTTCGCTCGGCTCTCCGTTAACTACGAAGGCCTCCGGGGCAAGCCGAGCGTAGGTTTTGACCGCGTATAAGGAAGGCGCGGCCGCGTTTGCGATCTCCGTTAAACGCAAACGGGGGGTTTGGTCGTAAGACCAGTTTTGAGGCGACAGTAACGTCACCAAATAACGCATCCGCGTCGGGGGGCATTCGGAGATGCCGGGCGGTTCGGGGGCTGCCGGAGGTGGTGCGGCAGCGGAAGCCTGGGAAGCAAGGTGGGTGAGGATATTGGTGAGGTTGTCTAGTTTCGCCTCAAGTGTGTCCATGCGCGTCAGCGTCCGGAGCAGCTCCGGTAGACATAGCGGGCGTAAAGACGACAAGAGCAGAGGAGGAGGGGTCAAGTGGCAGGGGCGGTGACGAGGGGGGTACGGACTCGTACTCCGAGCCTGAGTCAGCACCAAACCTGGCAATCTTGACCGGTTAATCCCGTAGAGAGTTTCTTCTGCTGTAAGGGCAACCCTGGAGACTCCGACGAAAGCCTAGCAGGGGAGGATCCAAAGCGTGAATAAGACTACAGGAAATACACGGAGGGACCGACCTAGCAGGGGAGGATCCAAAGAGAAGAAACTCTAAGGGTCCGCCTGCTAGGGCGCCAACTATATACTGGTCGTCCGTAACTGCCGACGTAGAGCGCAGAAGGCCTGAGCGGCGTCGCAGGCTCTGTCCCAAGGTGATCGTTGGGAGGGTCTTGACGGATCGGTGATTGTGCGGGCGAAGGAGGCCGTGGACGATGGTCGGGGTGGGTCGGAGCGTCCGAGGGGGCGCCGGTCGGATGCGCCTCGGATGCGTTCGGAGGGTCCGAAGGAGGCCGAAGCGGGGGTTCCCCTGACAAATTGGTTAATAACAGAAGCAATACTAGGTCAAATCGTATGGGGTTTGCAGCATATTGATTCGAATACATGCCCGATGATGTGTATCAATTTGTAAGCGATTCCGAGAGATATGTGAAAATTAGTGTGAACGCAATATGCCTTTGCAATTCAAGTTCTGAACCAAGGTAAAATCATGTATCTATTTTCTTGACAAAGTCAGAATCAAAATAGATGTGTGTAGTATACCTAGTACATCTGTTTTGAGAGTTTAGATGAGCTCTAAGACCATTATTTATGCACCAATAATAGTTTGGCGTCCACTAACAAAAATGTCGTTGCACATCAATTGGTTAATAACAGAAGCAATACTAGGTCAAATCGTATGGGGTTTGCAGCATATTGATTCGAATACATGCCCGATGATGTGTATCAATTTGTAAGCGATTCCGAGAGATACGTGAAAATTAGTGTGAACGTAATATGCCTTTGCAATTCAAGTTCTGAACCAAGGTAAAATCATGTATCTATTTTCTTGACAAAGTCAGAATCAAAATAGATGTGTGTAGTATACCTAGTACATCTGTTTTGAGAGTTTAGATGAGCTCTAAGACCATTATTTATGCACCAATAATAGTTTGGCGTCCACTAACAAAAATGTTGTTGCACATCAATGGGTCAATAACAGGAGCAATACTGGGTCAAATCTAATTCCAAATAAAATCATGCGCCCGGTTTCTCAACAAAATCACAATTGACTTAGATGTATATGATACACTTAGGACTTCCAACCTGAGAGTACATCTTGAGCTTTACAGAATTATTTATGCACTGCTAATTGGTTCTACTGACCTTCAAAAGTTATTGTGAGCAATACTATATTTATCCTCAGGAGAAACTCACAGGATTTAATAGATGTATATAGCCTGAAGAATACAGCCAGTGTCCACTAACTTCCGGGGTATAGAAGTTAGTGGACACACTAGCTGAGTTGGGCCATATGATACAGTGGGGAGAGTATACCGCCATATCATCCCGTACATCATATTCCAGATATTTGGTAGAGTACACACCCTATACATACTAATTGATATAGACTGGGTGTCCACTAACTTCTAGGGTATGGAAGTTAGTGGATACTAGGTACTAAAGTTAGTGGACACCTCCAGTTGGGATACTATAATACAGTGGGGTAGTATACAGCCATATACCATCCTGTACACCAATTGTATACCAAGGTATGTGGTAAAGTACACACCCCTTCACACACCAATTAATATACTGAGGTGTCCACTAACTTCCTAGGTATAGAAGTTAGTGGACACCATACCTAGGAAGTTAGTAGACACCTCCAGTTGGGATACTATGATACAGTAGCGTAGTACACAACCATATACTATCCTATACACCAAGTATCTGGCCAGGTACATACCCCAGTATAGACCAATTAATATACTGAGTGTCCACTAACTTCTGTACCTGGAAGTTAGTGGACACAGTAGCCAAGTTGGGCTACTATGATACAGTGGGGATAGTACACCATCATATATCATCATGTACATGATATTCAAGGTATCTGCTAGGGTATCTCTGTACATACTGATTAATATACTGAGTTGAGTGTCCACTAACTTCTGTACCCTGGAAGTTAGTGGACACACTAGCCAAGTTGGGCCACTATGATACAGTGGGGATAGTACATCATCATATATCATCTTGTACATGATATCCAAGATATCTAGTAGAGTACATAACCTATACCTACTGATTAATATAGACGGGGTGTCCACTAACTTCTGTATCTAGGAAGTTAGTGGACACCTTCAGTGAAGATATTATGATATGCTACATCTCATGAACTGCTACTACATATAGTGCCTGCGTGATAGAGTTAGTTATAGACTCAAGAAAGCATACTCATAGTAGTGGCAGTAGCTATTTCTATGGTATTTTAGAGAGGGAAAGGCATTATAGAATCTATAATCTCATTATACCTCGTTAAATTTAGTATCTAATATCCGGATCATTTAGTAGCATATATGAACCTACCCTACCTACTACTATATATGACATCTGTCTACCAACTTGTAGCCTGTGTCTAGAAAAGTTAGTAGATAACTGCTCAATGAAATCATTATGAAAGGGCTTCAATATGGTATATGAATAGTCATAATAACCTATAGTATGGATATATGTCCAGAAACTTCCTATATACCTATCTATATACATATGTTGTCCACTAACTTCAGTGAACATATTACATACATCATAAGCCTATATTTTATTAGAGAGAATGAATTTCAACTTGATTTCTTTACATTACTGGCTAGAATTACCTTCTTTACAATTTTGATTTTATGATCGCAGATCATTAGATCAAAAGTCTTATATCTTCCTTAATATTTTAGATATTCAATTTTTATTGATACATCTAGGCTTATCTAAATGAAGCGCACAACTTTGATCTTTTGATGCGCCATCAGATCGGGACAGTGGGCGGGGGGTCGGGTAGTGTCGGGATCACAGCTGGAAAGAGGTTTGATGGCTGAGGAAGATAGCCGCGAGTGTGGTGTCACCAACACTCATGATGAGTCCACTAACCTCTGAGGACTTGGGCCTCCGCTGAGCAGGATGTCCACTAACACTCACAATGGCTGACTCGAAAGAAACAACCAACACACCCATGACATCCAAGCCGCCTTGAAACACCTCTTTTTCCGATCATGAACATATTTGCGCTTCAGTCGATTGGACTGAAGGGCTGGCGAATCTCTCGCCGGGCCGTTTACCGCCCAAGATGAGAGCAGTAGACGATGCTGGAGACAAGTTCAGCACACTGGAAGGATAGATACTAACGCCATACCATGATCCACAGTGGACACCTGTGCTTTCGTGACACCAAAAGCGTCAATGCACTTCGTAAATACATGTTTATTGAGGATATTGGACTTCGAAAATGGTGGATCCCAATGAGTATGACCGACACCTTCGCCCGAAGTATGTAACAGCATTAACCATCGCTTCCCCGGGTCGATAGGGATAAACATTGTGCGCTCGACCTGACACTCGATATATATGATCTCTCCTGGCGTCGCAACACCATCGACAATATGAGAAATAGCTGAAGGTAGATAAGTCTGCGAAGTGCTTGATGGAAAACCACTCACGACAACCAAGTTGACGAAATCCAGTGCTGGGGTGGACCTGGAAGGTACATGGGGGAGTATCGGCCGAGTTTGGTCCGGTCGCAATCGGTTGGCCAGCCCACCCCTTGAGGAACAGTGCAACCTCGACATCGGGCGGGATGAAATAGAGATGGTGGCCGGTCGGGGGGAGCGGAGTAGGCCGTTCACTACAGCCTATAACCCACTCTGTTCCATGTGAAGCCTGTCAGGCTGTCATCAGCAATAGACAAATATATTGCAAGCATACCTGTCGCAAAACTTGCAACACAGTTGTCCCTGAACACGGCTTCCCCAACGCGTCGACTCCAGGACACTGTTTGCCACGCGTACGAATGATCTTAAGGTATCTAGAGGGAATGATCAGCAGGGCCTGCAAACAACGATCCACATACTCAGCGACACGCTGTTCTTTTGTGTTTCCCGCCTTCTCTCGTGTCCGCTCGCGAGCACGAAATCGAGATTGGCGATGGTCGGGGTCGAGTTCAAAGCAGCTGGCGGAAGCGAGGGCTGGCGAAACCTGATTGCAAACGTAGCCGCCTGTCGCGGTAAGCAACGTTCAGGTATATGGTAAATACACACCCGAGCAGGATAATCGCACCCGCCGACAGTGAACCGGTTTCATGTCCGGGTGAAACGTCACCCATGCTTTTGTGTCTGCAGAACCAGAGCCTCCCGTCCACGAATCATTATCCTTTTGAGACATTGAGCACCGATGAAACGGCAACTGACGACAAACCTTGTTTTTGACAATTGTGTCAACCCGATACAGTTCCCCGTCCGCTTAGTTATCCGGTAGTCCTCTGTTGCAAGATCGAGCACGAAGGCTGTTGATGGTCGTGGGATCGGCCAGATTGATGGGACGCCGCCCTCTACATATTCGATTCGCTCCACACGCCGGTTGTCGGTAACCCAGACCTCGCCCGTATACACTTGGGCGGTCAGAGCCTCATCGAGCCATTTGGTATCCGAGGGTTGCAATTTGGCGAGCTTTGGGAGTCGTTCGAGCACAAGTGAAGCTGTCGATGACGAGGACGATGACGCAGCCACATGGGACGCTACCGCGTCACTGTTCGCTGCCAATGGAGGGGGAGACGACGACCGAGGAGTGACCACAGGGGGAGACGACATGCGCCGTGCGAAAAGAAGACGACCGGGAAGCAATGGTTGGGGTAGGCGACGAGAATCGGGGGGTTGGGGGCAAAATGGGTGATGAAGGACGTTCAGGACGCGGCTGTAAGCCGGTGACTGAAGGTTATTAGATGAGATGCAAAGAATGAACTAGTTTTTTACGCACCTGGAGTCCCCCGTGCTTGTCTCTGCAACTCATCAATCTCCTCTTCGTCCGAGCTCAAGATTTCAATGGTATCGTCTCCAACCGTTCGGAATTTGACGGGCGGAGGAGGGGCGGGTGGAACAGATGGATATATGGGCTCCTTCTTGATTGGAATGTCGGGCTCTGGTTGGCGTTGCCGGGAGATGTGGGATTTGAGATGCGGGAGGTGAAGCCACGAGTCTTGGAGGAAAATGGAGGCATTTTGTGCGACAAAACTTGGGAGGAAGATCTGTTGTGGAGCTGTTACATGTCCGTCGCAGCTCGAAAATTGAAGACACACCGAATGACGATACTCGAGAATGGCACGAGCCGGAAGACTATCAAGGAAATCTCGATCCTCCGAGCTGCGAGGTGGGCTGGGTGAGGTTGCAGGGAGAATGGGTTTCTGGTGGGAGAGCGGCAGGACTTTTTGGCGGCCAATGTGGTGGGAGAGATGAGAAGCATCAATCCATGCGTCATCGATGAACGAAGATGCGTTTTCAAGAATGAATGCCGGCTGAAAGATCTAAGAGAAGCGTCAGAAACGGGCATCACACGCATGGAGGGAGACGTGCCGAATCCCGATATGCTCTCAGTGCGACTTGATAGCTCATCTATGAGCGCTTGGCCAACGTCGTCCCGTGGTGGCGGCGCGAAGGGATTCATCGTTGCGCCCTGGCCGACGCGTTTTGGGGGGAAGGAAATGTGGGGGGGTCGTCGTGGTTCAGAAGAAAAAAAGCTTTAGCCGACGGTGACGCGTCACTAGTCACTCGCTTCCGTCGCTTACGTCGTCCAAGTGCGGCACTAGCGTGGGCCAATCACGGCACCACGGACCGTGCCGCACTTGGGCATCAAGTGCCGCACTTGGAAGGATTCGCATGCCAAGTGCGGCACAGTGTCGAATTTGGACATAGTGTCGTGAGTGTCGTGTTTGATACAACCTCCAACTAACCCCAGTGTGCGGCCCAACCGTTGGCTTGCCTCAGGTGATTGTAGCTATGTCGATGGTGCTCCGGTGCACTGGAACAACATCCTCCTGTCATCAATTCATCGCGTGGGTGGCCCCATCATCCTTGGAAAACATGAAACACTTGCCAGTGCCCTCTGAGACACATGCATGGCTTCAAAACACTGCCAAGTCTGGCTATGACTTTGTCGATCCTGAGGTTGGGCAGATGGCACGTGCCGCTGTTGAAAATGGCCTGGGGTTTGGCTACATCCACCTCATTTCAGACAATGTTGCTCACAAATATTCGGAGGATTTGTCGAATGAGCGGGATCTCAGTGTCCTAGTTGGTCGTGATGCACTTTATGGTCATGTCAACTGCATCCTTGATGATTACCTGGAATCCCTCTGAAATTTGCTGTCTTATCTTACTCTTCACTCTAAGCATGATCACAGAATGTGGTAGGGGAAACGGATGTATTAGTGTGATAAAATGAAATGTAGAATACTGTATAAAATGAAAGACTTGTACCATTTGTGCACTTTACTTTGTCTTCGCTTGCCGCCAGCCACTCAACATGGCACCAAACCCCCAACAAATTCCAGCATGCATGGGAAATTACCGCCGACACCGGCGACACGACACACGTTCTCCGATGGAGGCTAAATTCGACGGACCGCTCTGCGGAAGACAACTTGAAAGACCCTCCAATATACGATGAGGACGCCTTGATAGCCAGAAAATGGCCAAGGACCGCGTTGTAGGATGGGAAGGGATGCGACATCGAGACGGTGGTGGCGGGTGCTGGAGGAGCGGGAAGCGATGTGTGGAAACCAATTGGGCATATGGAGCGTGAGGGTGTTTGGCACCAAATGCGACAATGGCGATGAGAGACGGTGACGGGGCCAGGGGTTGATTGTTGACAAGTCATGGAAAGTGGCGATGGGGAGTAGTGTCACGTTTGGCGATTTCTGCAAGAGCTGAGCTGGGCATAAAAACATAGAGGAAATATTGAGAAGAGTTGCCCCGCACGTTTCGAGGCATCTGGGATTGTTTTGCAAGAGACGCGCGACTTTTCGCATCGGTCGTGGTCGTCCAACCTAAGCTGACGAAAGTATGGGCCTTGTATGGCTGCATGGTCCACAGGACCCGGCGCATTCGAGCTCTATTGGCGGGCCACTGGCGAGAAGTCGGTGACAAAAGGCCAACAAAAGCTTTGCCTGAGAAAATGGGTGAGTAAGTACGGGCAGGACAGCCAAGCTGGTCGATAACGCACCGTGAGCGCCACAAACATCTCGTGATTTCAGGCAGGACTCCCCCCAATAGCGCGCGCTCAGCGACAGCTTTCCTCCCGGGCCCTCCCCATCAAGCCCTGAGCCCCTCGACCCACTTTCCATCGTCGTTCCTGTGACCTCGCTCCAGCAAACGCGCCTGCCGACGTCTTTAGTCGTTTACGCAGGGCACAAAGCTCCTGGCCGGTATCGGGCAACTAGACAGTGTAGCAGTGGGATCAGCCATCATGTCACGTAGTCACGAGATCATTAGCATCAGTTAGCGACCCACCACTAGCGGCGAGTGCACGTACCACAACGTGGTGACGAGAGCGGTCTTCGTAGCCAGGCAGAAGCAGTGAGAAAAGGAAACTGGCAGGACAACGAAGGCGGGACAGCAAGGGGCGATACATCAAGTCGCCGAGCGGTACAACATCAGAAGACGACAACCAGACAGCAACGCCACCGACTTCGTCAGCATCTTACCAGTCGACCCAATACAGCCAGACAACCGTCACACCACCGACATCTCCAGCGCCAATCCCATCAGCGGCGCCTATTGCACTCATAACAACGGCAACCAACACAGCAGCACCGAGGCCTAGGCCCCAAGTGAATATAGCGATGAACGAAAGCAGCGCAGCACTGACCTTCTATGGGGACGAGAAAGACGAGGAAAACGGCGTAAATTCAGAAGAATTCATCCGGAAATTCAAGATTCGCACCCGAGACTTGGCCAGGGACTCGGATGCAGAAAGAATCGACGCCGTGGGAGACTACTTCCCAACGCGATCGCCGGCAGCGAAATGGTGGACCGCAAGACAAAAGCAGCAGAGCGATAACCAAGTTTGCGGAATTCACGAAGGAGTTCTTAGCCCAGTTTCCCACCGAAGAAGAGGCAGAGCCTACCAACCAGGAGTACCAGGAGAAGTTGGTCAATCTCAAGATAACGCTCGCGGAGTTGGGAGGAACAGTCGAGGTGGCAGGGCAAGAGGTCGTGGCACACATCAGATATGCCCACCGCCTGCAGGAAGCAGCGCAGAAGGCAGGGGTAGCAAACACATCCAGCTACATCTATCAAGTCCGCGACGCAATCCCCGAACCACTGCGAAAGCACTTACCCCGAGAACCCAGCAATTGGAAGGAATTCACGGACGCGATCAAGAAGGTCGATAGGTCGAAGCTTCGGGAGGATGTCAAGGACGCGAAAGAGAAGCAGGAGAAAGACGAAGCCAGAGACAGGAAAATAGCGGAGCTCCAGCGAGTGCAGACGAAGGCGCAGACCCCAACAACACCGGTTTCGAGAATGGCGGCAAGGCTTAACGCAACAAACCTCAACACACCCAGAGGAGGAGGAGCGGGAGCGAGCAGAGGCGGCAGCGATGTATTCGGGGCGAGGCGGAGGACAAGGCAATTTGTTTGCGCGAGGCCCAGAAGAGTTGACAGCAGAGGCTAAACGGCAGCTCGAGGACATAGCCGCCAACACGAAACCTCCACAGGACGATGAGGCCGGCCGCAAAATTCTACGCTGCGCAAGTCGAGTCGTGGAACAGACAATTCGGGAGAGGACCAAGACCACCGGTCGAGCAAATTGGCTATCCGCTCAAACCGGGAACGGTACCGGTCTGCTCGGGCGAATGCTTCCAGTGTGGACAGCTTAGCATCCCGCCACACACGTCAAGTAACTGCGACGGCGAGAAGGTACCGAAGGAGGAACGTCAATTTAGGATCATCTGCAACCGCCTGCTTGGACGAAAACGGACGACGACGCAAAACCAGTATAGCGAGAATCAACTACTTAGCACTTAGAACGGAGGACTATGAAGGGAACAATGACGAGGAGGGTTTTGGGCGGGGACTGTCCGGGTAGACGGCCCACGGACAGTCCGGGATTCGCGGCCAAAAGGAAGCCACGAACCCGCCGAAGTTACGACAATCATGTACGAATGCGAGCGCAAACAATCAACATCATTGACTTATACGAGGCGGGTGTCGAAGGAAACAGGGAATGTGAGCCATTTGAGTATGTGGCAACAATGAGAGGGATAAGAGGGGAGGTCAAAATAAAGGCTCTATTTGATGGAGGAGCGCTAGTTGGAGCGTTAGACAAACAGGTATGGGAAAGAAACAGAGAAAAGCTGGGAAGGGGACGGCCATCAACGACGGTACTGAGGATGGCGAGCGGGCAGCTTGTCCCATCAATCTGCTGCTGGGTAGGAGAGATCGACATCGAAGGGGTGAAAGCAAAGGTTATACTGGAAGTATTCGACAGTGGAGGGGGATGGGAACTGCTGTTCGGCAAACCACTGCAAGCTCTATTCAACACGATACACGACTACAAGGCGGACATAGTGCAGATAAGAAATAGCGACAAACAGGCGACACTACGGAACCAGACAATGCCAAGGGCCAAACGAACCTACACGCGCAAAGAAGGGGGAGAACGGAAGAAGGATGTGGCAGAGGTGGCTATAGCGGAAGAAGATGAGAGTGGCGACGAGGAGGAGGAAATGGAGGAGGAGCTCCAGGAAAGGGTGAAAACGAGGGTGCAGGAGGACAGGGAAATTGCGGTGGAGGCGATGAGAGTGTTGGGCATGGAGCAAGAGGAAGAAACGGGGGGTGATGAAGCCCCCGCAAGGGAAGTCAACCCGGAAACGGACGAAAAAACCCTTCCTGAGATAGAAGCTGACAATATGTTTGAGATTCAACCCACGAACGTGTTTACAAGAGCAACGGACCCGTTTAAACCAGCAAGGGTGGCGAAAATCATTCAAGCAGTCAAGATTGGTGATGATATCTCGGAAGAAGAGAGAGAGAAGGTGAGAGAATTACTGACGGAATTCGCAGATGTTTTCGCACTGGCGGTAAGCGAGGTCAATGCAGTGAAGGACGCTGAATATGCGCCAAACATACCAAAGGACCGCCAGTTCAGCACGAAAATACACCAGAAGCCACTGTCGCAACCCCAGGCGGAGTATTTGAGGGAGCAAGTCAAGGTTTTGGAAGAAGCAGGCATAATCAGGCCAATCCACCCAGGAGAAGTCAAGTGCGTCTCACCAATCAAGCTGGCGCAGAAAGAGCATGAGGGCGACGGAATGACATTGGAGGAGTTACAGCACGCTTTAAACGACGAATGCATCAGGGAAGGCCTACCACCAATCTACGATCTACCACCGAGAACAGAAAAAAAGGACCAGCCACCCACAGCGAAACAACCAAAATGGAGGATTTGTCAGAACTTTCACGAGCTCAACGAACTCCTCAAGGTTGTTCCCATGCCGCAGGGCGACATTCGCGAGAAGCAGAGGAGGCTTTCAGGCCATCGGTATGTGTCAGTTTTCGACTTCGCCTCAGGCTTCTTCGCGATACAAATCGCGGAAGACATACAGCCATATATTGTAATGTTCGTGCCAGGACAGGGTTATTACGCATACATGCGCATGCCATTCAGCTTAACGGATGCACCAACGGAATTCTCGCACATGGTAGCGACAAAACTATCGGACATCCTAGTAAAACGGATCATCGAGCTGTTCGCGGATGACAGCGGCTCGGCGGACAGCTTTGAGGAGGGAATGGAGAAGCTCAGGTTGATCTTCAGGAGGATAAGAGAAGAAAATCTATCGCTCTCGGCAGCTAAGACTAAATTGTTCATGACAGAGGCGGTGTTTGCCGGGGCAAAGGTCGGACCAAATGGGGTGTCACCGGACCCAGCCAAAATGACGGCGATTGTCCAATGGCGGAAACCAGAAGATGCGGCAAATCTAGCGGCATTCCTCGGGCTCACAGGATACTTCCGAGACCTCATCAAGAACTATGCGAAACTGGAAAAACCGCTTCGTGATCTACTGACGAAAGTGGACGTGCCACCGGGAGCCAAGAAGCCGGTGTATCAGGCAGCAATGAGGGGGTTCAAGCTCGCACCATTATGGACAGAGGAGCACTCAAAAGCTTTTATAGATCTAAAGAACACGCTACTGTCGGAACCGGTATTGAGGGCCCCAAACTACGAGCTGGTCGACAAATATCCTTTCATCGTTACAACAGATGGCAGCAAGCACGCATTCGCGGGAATACTTTCCCAGAAAATGCCAACGACACTCACAGGGGGGAAAGAGGTAGTGAGGCGACATCCCATCGCGTTCGCTTCGAAGAGAACATCATCGGCGGAAGAACAGTATCAACCACACTTACTGGAATTTGCTGCACTGAAATACTCGTTAGACAAGTTCTCGGACATCATATGGGGCCAACCGATAAAGCTGGAAACGGATTGTCAAGCACTGAGGGACATAATGGTCAACGAAAAACTTAACGTCACGCATACTCGTTGGAGGGACGGCATCTTAGGATACAACATCGTTGGAGCGGAGCACATCAAGGGCAAGCACAATGTGGTGGCGGATGCCTTATTAAGAGCGAGCGAGGGCAAACCAAGGGAGGAGGCAGACAGAAGTGACTGGACGGTATCGCCAGACTGGGAAGCACGGTCGCGCATAGTGAACGATGTGTTCTCAGTCCAAATGGCAGATGGGGACTACTTGGTGATGCCGGTACCAGAAGGCACGGCGGAGTTGAGGGAAAGGTTCAAAGCAGAGCCGGTATACTTGGAGGTGATCAACGCACTAACGGAGCTAGACTTCGGTACCAGCGAGCGCGCAAAAAAAGGGCAAGACACCGAGCTTCCCAATACTTCATTGAGGAAGGCAAATTGTGGAGACTGGGCGGGCCGAAGGGAGGGCGAGCAAGGTCAAGAAGGGAATGTATCACGAAGGCGGAGGCAAAAGAAAAAGCTGCGCAAGCGCACGCGGAAGGGGGCCATTTCCATCGCGACCACATTAAAATCAAGCTGATGGACAAATTTCATAGCCCGAAACTGGACGACTCCATCATCGCAGCAATACGCGAGTGTAGCGAGTGCAAAAATTTTGGCCCAGCGGGATTACACGCGTTACTTAAGCCAATAGTCCGCCGACACCCGTTCGAATTAATCGCAGCAGACTACATGACGCTGCCGAAAAGCGTGGATGGATACAAAACGACAGGACTTTATATTGACGTGGCCTCCCAACACGTCTGGGGGGGAGATCTACACAGGAGCGGGAACGGGGGGAGAGACGGTCAAGGTGCTGGACAACATGTTTCGCGACTTCATGCCCAGCGGAGACGCTTATGGTGGACAACGGCACACACTTCGTCAACAACGCAGTTAAGGCGACTTGCGACAAATGGGGCACCAAATTTATGCCCGTACCAAAGTATTCACCCTGGGTCAACGGGCTAGTCGAAGGAACCAACAAGCTGCTAGTCTATGTATTGGCCAGACTCTGTGCGCCGAAGCTGGGAGAAGATGGATGGAAAAAAGCGAAGATAGACGAGCTACCGGCAACCTGGTCTAAATATTTCAGGCAAGCCATTCATATACTGAACCAACGCATACTCCCGTCGATTAGATTCACACCGAAGGAGATACTCTTTGCACAAGCGGTAAACACCACAGCGACACCGTTCCTGATAGCGGAAACAAGGCCTTCAGAAGCAGACATTCAGAAACACATGGCTTACGCGGAGCAGCAGCGACTGGACGCGTACGATAACAGACTGGCTTACGCGAACGCGAGGAAGGCAGCGTTCGATAGGAAAGTGAAAGATTCGCGTACAGGAGAGCTGACGTTTGCAGAAGGGGACCTTGTACAGGTATACGATACAGCGAGAATGAAAACACTTAGCGCGGACAAGAAAATCAAGGGACCGTGGAGCGAACCATACCGAGTGAAGAGCCGGCGCGTCAACTCTTACGAACTCGAAACACTAGAGGGTGCGGCAGTTTCAGGACACTACAGCGCGAGGAGGCTGAGGCCGTTCACGCCCAGGGATGGAACCCAGCTCAAGAGAGAGCACGATATATTCAAGGAAGAGCTAAGGAAAGCACAGAAAGCAGTGGGACAGGAGGAAAGGGAGCGGGTAGAGGAGGAGAGGAGGAGAGAGGGTGAGATAGCCGAGCAGCGCAGGATTGCGGAGGCGGAAGCCGAGTTGAAGGCTTGGGAGGGCCAGCAGGCGGCGAGGACGCCGCCATTTTAAAAAGGGGGCACCTGTAGCAGTGGGATCAGCCATCATGTCACGTAGTCACGAGATCATTAGCATCAGTTAGCGACCCACCACTAGCGGCGAGTGCACGTACCACAACAGTCGGGGAGGCTGAAGCCTGGCAGCGAGGATAACAGCGAGAACAAAAAGCGCGTGTCCAAAGAGCTGGGCGCACGACACCCTCCAGTCTTGTTCCGCCAGCTGCGCACATGGCCCGTCGCGCCTGGCTCGATCCTCGATTGCCCATCGTGGTCGTCAAGAGCAAAGCCAGAAATCGGATCATCGCTGCGTCACGCCGTGACATTCGCGCCGATGTCCGATCAGCGGTCCCACGCTCGCTCACACTGCTACGACGACCTCGAATGAGGTGCCCGCATCCAGCGCTGTACACGACCGATGCCCAAGCGGCTCGGTATGTGTAAGGGCCGCGGTATGACGGTCCTTTTAGGCCGCGCACTTGGTGGCGCTGCGCAGGGTGTGCCATTTCGCTCACCTTCCCTTCTCATCCCGCTTGCTCGTTTGTCCCGCGACAGCGATGCTGAATATTAACAGTTTACGGTCGGCAGCACGCGGAAAACCTTGGGATCCGGCAGAGGCTGAGGAGGGCGGAAGCGGAGAGCGGCGTGAGCGAGAGCTTGGTGAGCGGAAGCAGAAAAAACATGTCATCTCTGACCATTCACAGCTTGTCTTCTCCCTCCATGTCTGCCGTCCGCGTACAGTGACCAGGGGGGCAAGACGTGACTCGACTGTGCCCGGGCGGGTGCATTTCGCTTTCCCTTAAGCGCTGCAGTCGCGTGCTGACGGCCTGGTACCATACAAAAGGTGCGTCTTACTCTTCAAGTCGACTGTCGCCCTGTGTTTGGCTTAGGAGCTCCGCGCTCACTACATAGCAGGACTAGGCAGGTGTACTATTCGACTACGCAGAACTGCTGCTTTCGCGCCACTGGTAAATTTATCCTCGGGCCCGCTTAACGAATTGGAGCTGGCGGACTCATTCACGTGCCGAGCCTTTGTTCGGGTGTACTCTGAGGGACCGGGGCTAGAAGGGCAGCGGGCGGCACTGGGGCCAAGCCGGTGCGTGGTTGGCTCTATCAATTCTTCCTTCTACTCATCTACCCGCTTCTTACCAACAGTTTACGACTCCGCTTTGCGCTCCTTCTTTCGCTGCCCCATACGAACGAACGACCACACACCCCCTGCGATATCATGGCTGCAACACTTATTTAATTGTGTTGCTACATTCCCCTCAAAAGGTACGCGACTGCCTCTGCCACACTACAACAGCTCACATGATCCAGCAAGACCCTTCCTCCGTCCCTCCCCTCCTCTACAGCCAACACGCAACAACTACCTTCATATTCAACACCAGCAGCACGCTCGCCGTCACCCATCACCCGCTCCCTCGCTGATTCAGCTCATTCACGTCGGACGAGTCAGTGGCGCTGAATGCCGACAGCGGAATCGTCTCCGCTCGTTGGAAAACTCGACAACACACTCGATGGCGCTGTTGTCTGGCACGGCTGGCCGTCCCACGTCCGCCTATTGCTGGATTTGTCGAGGCGGGGACAGGCAGGGGCAGGACTTATTGGATCGTTATGCGACTTGACAACCCGTCGTCGGGCGCAATGTCGGGATGTCCGAACAAGCGGAGACGCCTTTGCGGCGCGGCGTTCGGTGTCAATCTGTTCTACGGGGTCGCAGACGAGGTCGACAGCGAGGAAGACAGGTGGGCGATGCTCGTTGGCGCGAGGCCGGTGCTTGTCGTGAGCGCGGTTATCGCTTGTGGATGCAGGCGAAGAGAGACGGAGGGAGGGTTGCACTGGAAGGCTGAGCTGTTGCTGGGGAGTGGAGGAGGAGAAAGTGTGGCTTTTATACTGTTGGACAGTGGGCGGGCCCACATTCCATGATGTTCCATCGGATTCGGATGTGAGTTGTATTGTTCTTTATTCACACGTACACACACAAGACTGATGATCATAGACTATTTAGGACGCGTGGGGTGTCACTGGTATGCGCATGCGTAAGTGGGCAGTGATGCATGAATCAAGATGATTTAAATGTATCGCTGATGCTAGATTCTCTATGAATACTCAATCAGCTGTGTGGAATCACCTCGTGCCCAATAGCCCGACCCATTCCCCTCCCATAACGGAGGGTCTTCGCCCAATCGACTCGGACAGCGAAGTATACTCGTTTCCCCCTTAGTGTTTTTCCCTGCCTCAAGCTCCACAGACACGCCATCTGTCTACATCCGCCGACAATCAGCACCACGCTCCGCAGAGAACATGTCTCAGAATCCACCATCTACAACGCAATGACCACATTTTCCGCCCCACAGCACCGCCAGCTCCACGCACCCTTAGTGCTGACAAACGACAGCGTGCCATGATCCATCCAAAATTGAAAACAGGCCCGCTGCGCCATGCCGCCCACGTCTTACAATGCGGTGGGCATGCTATAAGACGCGTGGCCCACGTGAATGCGCCCTTCTCGTGCCTGGTGCCCCGCACCGATCACGCAAAACCACTCAAAGGAACTCGAGTCTCGAGAGAGTCCAACGAAGAGCCCTAAGGCTGATATGTGCAGCATTCAGAACAACACCAGTACACGCACTGCAAGTAGAGGCTTCGTTACCTCCTATCCACCTTGCTCTGGACCAGATTAGCAGACGGACAGCGATCCGATTTAACAAGCTAAGCACACAAAACCCCATTATACAGAGACTACCTGACAGCTGGCGCAGCGACAAACCACCCTCATTCCCCCCGCCACTCCCCATGAAGCCCAACAACAAGAACAAGCTGGACCAAGCCAAAACCACTCAACTCGAGCGCCTCGCAAGACTTACGAGCCCACGTGACGAGCGTCTTCTCCCTTTCCTTACACCACCATGGCGGCGCACGACCGAGGACTTCGGGGGACGACTTCAAATTTCGGGCACCAAGGACGAAAAGAAAAAAGAAGCAGCAACAAAACACATTGAGAGGGTAGACGACCTGAGGTTCAGACCCTCCCACCTGGTTGTTTACACCGATGGCTCGATGCGGCCAGTTCACCGGGTAAGACGGGTTGGAGCGGGGGCGGTGATATACCGAGAGGGAGCGGAGATCTTTGGAACAGCACAAGGCCTAGGCGGCAGAGGTATATGACGGAGAAATGGCGGGATTGTATTTGGGCGCGGCCAAGGCCACCACAATGGCAAAAACAGATGAGTCCATTAAACATATCCACTTTTATGCAGACAACACAGCCGCCATTACGACCATATTCGACCCGAAACCACAATCAGGACAAGTGTACTCTTGACAGTTCCACCGCTTGATCTCAGATTTCCTCGACACCGACATACAGAGGACGGTGGAGATCGCGTGGTCACCAGGACACCAAGACATTGTCGGAAACGATAGGGCGGACGAACTTGCGAAGGCAGGGACCGAGCGTGGAACGGAGATGGGAGGAACAAGAGCAAATGCGATCAGACGCGCGAAAGCGAGAACACAGAGAGAATGGAGGTCCGAATGGAAAACAACCGCTAAGGAGGGTGGATTTGGAATAGCGGACAAGTTCCCACCCTCGTTGAAGCCAACGAAGCACTTCAAGCCCAGTGAAAAGTCGCTGAGATAGAGAGGGATAATAAGAGAGAATACGAGATATGTAGACAGTTGTCTGTCACACGGTAAATTCAAATCTTTCTTTTCCCTCAGAAACATGAACACAAATATCACCTTTTAATATATATTTCCTTCTGAAAGAAATAAGATATTTTATCTGAATAAAAATAGACACCAAAATGATTTCTTTTTATCCATCTTTAAGTACCAGAGAAAGACTCTCTTTTCATCACAATGAAAGAGCAATTAAAAGACTGCCATTTTGTCCAACTTTCTGTCTACAACAAATTGTGATCTTTGTGTTTTTGCAAAAAGGCCAATTGAAAATCAGGGCTTTTGATGTGCCTTTTTGTGTTGCACAAAGAACAACTTTCATTGACACACAAAGACGTTCAGAAAGATCGTCTTTCTGTGCCTCTTTTGGACTATCACAAAGAACATCTTTGTGATTGCCCAAAAGGGGAAAGGAAAGGGTATCTTTCTGTACACCTTTCAGCTTGACTAAAACATTAGCTTTCTGTCAGGACTAATAGGCATGAAGAAATATAATATTTCTGTGCTACCCTAGGGTATACCTTGGGGTATACCCTAGGGTACACCTTGCAGCTCAGGTAGGGTTACCTTGGATGATATTGTGACAGAATGCTTATGTGATTGCCTACAATGCCCACCAATCATGTCATCATGAGAGCTCCGCTTTGAAACAAAATCCTTGAAGCCACGCTGCGTCCAAAATTCAAGTCAAACTGTCAAAGTGATTGCTTATTATGAACAATATATACATGAACAGTGTATCAAACTACTCTACACTACATTATACGGAGCACTTCAGCCTCAGACTTGATAAAAAGGATCAGTTGTTCAATACCTCGGACGATTCCGCTGCGCCCACCACAGAGAAGCGGATCATGGAGTTCAATGTGGTTGTGACCACATACGGAACAGGGCACCCTCCTGAGCCAGGCGGGCCTGAACCATTCGTGGCAGACCTTTTCTGCGCCGCGTTAGTACGACAACGCGGGCACGAAAAGAAGTGCTACCCATTCGCTTGCGATCCCGGACATGCCACATTGCAGCCCAGTAGCGAGTGGTGCACTTGTTGAGCTGTCGGAGGCGATTCTTGGGTAAAGACGTGTGTCCGATCTTGAAAACGCGCTGCCCATTTCGCAATTTGAGGTCCAAGGCGTAGATTACGCCAGGACCGTCTTTGGGCGGAGAGTGGTGATGGTTGGAGATCAGTAGCGCTCGCGCTTGAATGGCGAGACGGAATTGTTGAGGGGATGGGAATTTGAGAGCGAGGGTTAACGCGCGGGTGCGAGCATCCATGGTGCGCGTACGACGCACGTCATGGGAAAAGAGGGAGAGAGGCATCGAGGGCGAGAGCGGGCAAGCAGGGGAGGGTGGCGGGACCAAGCGTCAGGCAGGCGAGCGCGACAGAGGGCGCGGTCGGGCGCAGGCGGACCGGAGAAGGGCTGGCAGGCGGCAGGGGAGCAGGCAGGCGCGAAAACCGCGAGGGCAGGCGCGAGCAGGCGCGAAAATGGTGCGGCGAGCGCGAAAGGCGCGAGAAGTCGGCAAAAGTCAGCGGGCACGCGCGAGACTGGGCGCGAGAGAGCGCGAGAGAGCGCGGGCGGGCGTGAGAGAGCGCGAGAGGGCGAGAGGGCGCGAGACTGGGCGGGGGAGGGCGCTGGATGGGCCGATTTGGGCGGGAGGGGCTGGAAACGGCGGGACAGCGGTGGATGGGGCCAGATATGGGCGGGAAACGGCGGGGGAGGGTGCTGGATTGGTGGATATGGGGTGGATGGCGCTGGATGGGCCGGCCTCACTTTTGATGATTATGCTGAAGCTACTTGCAGTGCACTGAGCAGTCAAGTCGATGCAATAGTCCACACAAGCGATATCCCTGGGCTACCAGAAGTAGACATTCCACGGAAGCACCTGCAATGGTTTATTGCCGGTAATGCTGGTGTCAAAAGCGATCAACACGTAGATATAATGGGAACTACTTACGTCCATGTGGAGACTGGGCAAAAGTTCTGGGCAGTTGCCAACGATGTCTGTCCACTGAAAGACAAGCCTGAGGAGGATGGGGAAGTTGAGGATCCAAACCCAAGTGCGGCGCAAGTGGTGGTCCCGACTTTTTTACTACGCCTGGTCCCCTTTCCAGCTGAATAGCCACCAATACAGAACGGAGTTTATTGTATTGGAACCCAGTAGCTTTATGTTAGTCTATCCTTCTTGAACAGTTCAAGTCTTATTTATCTTGCAGAATCTTGCGGCCCTTTCTCCCGCACTATATTGTGGGGGGCAAATATGACACTATCGTCACAGGAAGTCATGACTTCCCAATTAGTTGCGCTGCGAGGAGTGTTGCAGCCAAACTGCACCACATCTTTTCTATGTCATTCGGAACAAACATTGAGCATTCGGAGGCTAGCTGGATTCTATGCCGCCTTCTGATACGGCAACTGGATGCCATTCTACGGGCAGACATTGATCACTCCGATATTCTCGATCTCAAGGACCCTGTTGCTTTAGAAAATCTTATGGTGCTATTGGCATACAATGTGGTCATGCCAGCCCTAGATCGCAAAGCATACAGGATCTCATCTGATGACTTGGTGGTACCTATGTATGTTGAACGATTCCAAGAGTTGGACTATGTTTGGCAGAGAATATGGGATTTTCAACGGCTGGTTGATAGTACTCCAGGCCTCATAACTCTCCATCCTGCAGTAAATTCTTTCAAGCAGACTTTGCATGTATGTGATCAGTCACCTCATTTGATGTCTGATAACCTACCCTTATCCAGCATATTACTATCCACATGGCAGGTTTCTGTCTTCGCTATCGAGAGGACCCTCCAAGAGGCGATCTTGACTTTGGCGAATTCACAGCTGAAAGACTGGAGACGTATTTGGGTAGGCTGATGACTGCATTCACAGCTGTTGGAGAAGGCAGACCGCTGAAGAGTTATGTCTACCGTGGGAAGTCTCCGTTAGAGCAGCAGTTTTACAGCAGCATAAGGAATTCGGAGCGAAGATTTCTGAAATTAATACGTTGGCATCGACCGATTGGAGATGGAGATTTGGCCCCACTGATAACCTTTAACCGCATGCCCAATGCACAGGATATCGCTTCCCAAGCGCCTTTTTCATGGCCAGCAACACTCGATGTAACCTCCGACAGCAATAGCGAGGATGCCACTTCAGATTATCAGGACGAGTAGTAAAGGGTAGCTGCGTTGTATAGTGTAGATCAATCATGATTGAGATATAATAAATATTATCACTGTAATCAACGTTGTAGTGGGCAAGGATTCGATAGATGAGCAATAACTAGCGGAAATAAAACCCGTCTTCGACACTTCCTCTCTTCGCTTTCCTCTTCGGATTTGTCTGCAATCTCAATGTCTTACCAAACCTGAGGGGTTGGGCTCGGCGTTCGACTAAGATATGCGTCAGAACTACGAGGGGTCGAAAGTGTGTCAAATTCGCTTGGACCAATCTCGGGCGTAGGACTGCGGGGCGTAAGTCTGCCAAGTTCGATAGGGTCAAAAACCCGGTCGGGGGAAGGACTGTAGGCGATGTCGAGGAGGGGTCGGGAAGGGAAGGAGTCGGGGCCAATGGTGTTGGTGCTTGGCCCCGTCTCATCGTTCTGGTCGGGCTGCCTTGCGGCCCTGGACTCCAATATTGCTGCACACTGGGAGAAACTTCTCTAAAGTAACCGATGCAAGTTAGCGGAAGAGAGCGACAGACAAATAGTCAACTTACTCATCATCAGTGAACAATGCATCCAATACGCCATGAATAGATAGGTCAAGTTAAGAAGCTTGTGAAAGTAGTATTCGCAACAGCGCATGCACAACGGCGCCGTGCACCAATCAGGGTCCACTTCGCCGCCATCGATTGTTCTTACGGGGTCGGCGGTGACTTGTTTGAGCTTCACTCTTCTGAGCTGCGGTTCAATCCCTTGCAGTAGACCCCCATAGCCTCGGCGACATTTCTTTCCAATCGAGCAAACGAAAGAAGAGGGTCGTTCGAGCGTCCTGGGGCTATTGCCTTCCTCCCCTGCATCACCCCCTACGCTTCCATCATCTTCCTCTCCTTCACCATCCCCAAAGTTTCCTTGATCGTCGTCACCGATGTCAACCACCACCTTCTTCCTAAAAAATGAACAGAACATTGGCAACAGGAAACAGACGCACTTGAATGGTGCAGGACTGATGATTCTGCCTTCCTTCTTTCCTTGACTGCGACTCTGACTGGTGATTTTGAGGGGCAGTAATGGTTCAATATCACTTTCTTCCTCAGAGTCGATGATTACTGGGAGTTCCCTTCGCTTGAGCTTACGTGATCGGTTTGCAGCGGCAGCAGCGCCGCGAGGTAACTTCCTTGAGTAGAAGGATGAGCAATGGATAATCAAGAGATAAAGAACACGCACCATCGGATGTCCATCCGTTTGTACCCTTGCAACAGGGTAGGAGTGCTTTTTGAAGCACGATTCTCGTTCAGTTCCCGACCCCTCCTTTTGCCACCTGGGTCCTCATTCTTCATTCGCTTTCGCTTCGGAGGCATATTGAGATACAGTGGGTGAGAGGCTCGGCGTATGCGCCTGAGACCTCTATCTGCCGTTCCTGTGGTCGGTGTGAGACCACCGTTGCCGGTTTTCCAAAGCCAATCCGGAGACCTCACTAAGCCATTCAATCGGTAGTAGCGACGGGCAGTGTGTACAAAGGGCAGGGACGTAATCAACGCGAGCTGATGACTCACGCTTACTAGGTATTCCTCGTTAAAGAGCAATAATTGCAATGCTCTATCCCCAGCACGACAGAGTTTCACAAGATTACCCAGACCTTCCGGCCAAGGAAAAAAACTCGCTGGCTCTGTCAGTGTAGCGCGCGTGCGGCCCAGAACATCTAAGGGCATCACAGACCTGTTATTGCCTCAAACTTCCGTCAGCTAGACGCTGACAGTCCCTCTAAGAAGTCGGCGACCAGCGAAAGCCGGCCTGACTATTTAGCAGGTTAAGGTCTCGTTCGTTATCGGAATTAACCAGACAAATCACTCCACCAACTAAGAACGGCCATGCACCACCACCCATAAAATCATGAAAGAGCTATCAATCTGTCAATCCTAGTTATGTCTGGACCTGGTGAGTTTCCCCGTGTTGAGTCAAATTAAGCCGCAGGCTCCCATTTTTCAAGTCTCTAAATGCTTTCACATTAGAGGTGGACTATACCTTAAGCCGCTGTGGAAGCGACCCATCTCCATCTAGTCTCTGAACCTTTTCCGTGGGCAGTTAGTAACTGCCGGTAGGAACTTGGCTGCGGATTGTCCATTGTTAACATCTCTTAAGATTTTAACCATGCCCGAGGCAATTAACCTGGTGCTTACTGCCCGTTTCCGAGTAGTAAGCGGTACTCAAGAGCTTTAGGAGTTTCCCGCAATTTGAAGATGTCGCCTTCAGTTTTCTGAAGACTAGCATTTAAGATTTGTTTTACAAGGGCAGCCTTACTTATAAGTAAGCAGTCTCATTACATGTGGACCTGACTCTATTCACTACCCTAGCCAGCAACAGAGCCTAATGATAGTCCTAGTATCAGCTTATTAAATACATTCGTTATTTGAAAAAAAAATTAAATTCTTTATAAAAGAAAAGACTACTAATAGTCTCATTACATAATCATATACCATTATACACATGTGATTAATAACTTATATTTTATAGCATTAATATTGGATGGTCTTGCTTGTGAACTCTGTATTGTGGCTTTCATTTAGATTATTGATTGCTGACCATCAGACTGGTGTTGTTTAGAATGAACAGAAAAGAAACCAGTAGCAAAAGGAAAAAAAGTGCACCAAGTAAGAATTGAACCTAAAGCTATCAAATTGATGCCTAAAGCTTCCATGAGCCACAGCCTGACACAGCAAGATGCTTTGACAAACCGGGTTCCTATCATCATCTGCCCTCCTGCCATAACAGGAAATTGAACACCTCACATGATCATTGTTGATCAGTGGAGGGTTCCATTATGCTGGCAGGAGGGCTGGTGGACAGTTCCATCACCAGGGGTGGAGGGCTGGTGGAGGTTTCCATGGTGGAGCCAGCAGGGCTGGTGGAGGCATCTCCAGAGGCATGATGGATAGTCCCACTTAGCTGAGGGAAGGGTAATGGATAGTACCACAGGGAGGAAGGCCAAGCTATGGTTTGTGCCTCCCTTCCCTTGACTTCATCCACACCCCATGGCATTCTCCACAGGTGCCCTCCCCCAGACATGGCATTCTCCACCCTGGACAGGCACACCCTGGGGTTCTATCCACCCAGCTTCCCTCAGGCCTGTGGAACAATCCTCTCCCTCCTGGCTGGGACAGTGGCTCCCTCCATGTCGCGTCGCGTCGCGTCACGGTCACAAGCTGTTTAGGTAAGACAATACATCTATGAACAGATAAGACTGTCTACTTATGGTTGGCTTAATTCCTTTTTCCAACATAATCTGCAGGCATAAACTAATCATACACAGGACAGCCATCCAGGTGGCCCAGAATCGTGTTGCGGTCACGGGACATGTTGCGTCGCGTCGCAGTCATGGGTCCCAGCAAGCAAACTTCTTCTTATCTAGACAACCCACGATCCTGTCGCGGTCACGGGATATGTCGCGTCGCATCGCGGTCATGGGCGCAAACTTCTTTTCCTCCAGGGGGCCCACGATCATCGTATCGCGGTCACGGGACGTGTCGCGTCGCGTCGCGGTCATGGGACCTCAGTCACTCTGAACGAACACGCTTTTAGCATAGCTTATGGGAATACATTCAGGTAATAAAAAAGTCATTGTCATCTTCTTCTCCTCCAGCTTCCCCATCTTCTTCTACAACTCCCGATCCAACAGGCTCAGAACTGGAATGAGTGCTGGATCATCTTCCGCATCTTCCTCCAAGACTCCTTCACTCCCTGAATCTGAACCTCCATCCTCGGTTTCTGCTGGAGGGAGCCTTGCTAATCGCGCTCTCAAGATCACATCACTTGATGGACCCCAGTCTGGGACACCAGGTGGCACGACCAACGAGTCGAGTGAGCGCTTCCACTTCAATAATAGATCGAGGAGGAATTCACGCCGACAGAGAAGCTGATAACCCAAGGGCTCTAAGGATAATAAGGACTTGATAAAAACAAAGTTAAGTAACATACCTTCGTTACAATTAGCCAAAGCTTCTCCAAGAGCTGCCCACTCTGTAGAAAACCACACCCTCAGGTGTCCATGCTCGCGTCTCAACCGCTCTGACTCTTCTATCGCCCGTTGCTTGCGATGGAGCGCGAATCCACCCCCTCAGCTCAGCGTTAATTAACGCCTCAGGAAGTTCGCCGTCCTCTGGTAAGCCACCAAGTCCAACCTCCAGCCACAATGCATCGCTGGCGTCGAGGGAGAACACGTCCGATTCGTCTAACTCAAGTGGAGCAAGGGCTTTGGGCGGTGCCTTGCCACTTTTGATGAGTCTTTCTATCTTCTTGACCGAAGTGTTGTAAGTTTTCACTAGTTTTTTCAAACCAGGCTCGCGTTTCTTAATCGCAGCAGCAGCATGCTCGTTCTTCTTTTTCTCTAATTATTGTCAACTTTTGAAGATCATCCAGGAAGAAACCTCGTACCGCTGCTGGAGCGTGACGCGACGTGGGTGGCTCCTTGCATCTGCTCTTATTATAGTCTTTCTCTGCCAGATAAAACAACACAATATCTAACAGACACTCTTCAGATAAATGAAATGAGATGACGAGAAGATATGTTGGGAGTTAGTGAACATATTCTTGAGCTCCCATGACCACGACGTGACCGGTCTCGTGACCGCGACCCGACGTGGAGGGAGCCACAATCCCAGCTAGGAGGGAGAGGGATTGTTCCACCAGCTTGAAGAAGGCTGAGTGGATAGAGCTCCCAGGGGTATCTACCCAGAGTGGAGAATGCCATAGGGTATAGAGGAGTCAATGGATTGAACCATACCAATGGCAATATCCATAGCCTTGGTTTTCTTGATGCGGTACTATCCATTGCCCTCTGGATGATTCCATTCCCTTTCTTTTGGCTGAATGGTTCTATCCATCATGCCACTGGGGATGCCTCCACCAGCCCTGCTGGCTCCACCATGGAAACCTCCACCAGCCCTCCACCCCTGGTGATGGAACTGTCCACCAGCCCTCCTGCCAGCATAATGGAACCCTCCACTGATCAACAATGATCATGTGAGGTGTTCAATTTCCTGTTATGGCAGCAGGGCAGATGATGATAGGGACCCGGTCAAGACTTTTGTCAAAGCATCTTGCTCTGTCTGGTTGTGGCTCATGTAGGCTTTAGGTATCAATTTGATAGCTTTGGGTTCGATTCTTACTCAGTGCACTTTTTCCTTTTGCTACTGGTTTCTTGTTCATGCTCCTCCTTCCTAACAACACAGTCCTATGGTCAAGATTATGTAATAAGGCCATTTATTAGCCAGTCAAGTCCATTGGTAGTCATTTCTATAGGAGTTTCTTTTTTTTTTCCAAATAACCAATATATTTAATAAGCTGATACTAGGGCTATCATTAGGCTGTGTTGCTGGCTAGTGGAGGGAATAGGGTCAGGTCCATTGCCCTAGGATTATCTGATGAGACTGCTGACTTATAAGTAAGGCTCCAGTCAAGTTACATTTAATTTTCTGAAGAAGCTATTCATTTAATAAGCTGATACCAGAGCTATCAGCCAATACTAGGGCTATTATTGGGCTCTCTGACTGGCACTTATAGTGCAGTGAACATGGTCAGGCTCATTGCCCTAGGTAGCTACTAGATCATACAAGGTCTATCACTTAGCTAGACTGGCTCAACAATACCATAGTGGCTATGAAACAGGCAGAACCAAAGGCCTGAAAGGGGCGGCTAGGGTGGTAACCTCCACAGTATTGTGACGTGACAGGTGGGGTACCCTCCACCCCCAGTGGCAAAATCCCAGCCAGTGGAAGAGCTCCACTTTCTGGGGCCTCTTAGGTGGAGGGTTTGAGGGGGGTTGATAACCCTAAGAGGTCTAGGTTCAGGGTAGACTGAGGTGAGTAAAATGGGTTTGCCGGACGTGTTGCGAGCAGCAGCTTGTGGAACAAAATTCTTTTCAAGCCATTCACTGCCCAGGACATTATCTGTCCACCCATTCTCCGACATTGATACACTGTACAACTCTTCAGTTTGCAAATTCATACCAGGCAGAATAGACCTACATCACACCCTCCTCCTCAAACCATTCAGGACAGAATTCCTTCCCAGAGAACACAAAACCTGGCTTGAGAGCAGTTCCGTCCGCCGAGACACACTCGATGATAGTTACAAGCTCAAGATTACCACTGCGAAAGCGGTATGAAGTCCGAGCATCCTTATTCTTCGCTAGAAAGTACTTCCGGCTGCTAGCCTTCTTCCCGCCCCCACGCTGCACACCCTTCTCATCCATGTTGTACACATTTTCAATAGGAATGTCATTGTCATCAATGTTCTTCTTCAGCATCTCGAAGTAACGGCCAACGACAGGGCGATTAAAGGCTTGAGCTCGTTTGGGGTCCAGCGCAGCGACTTTGCCTAATGTGATGTTGGGATTGCGGTCCAAAAAATCCCGAAGCCAGGTCTTGCTTGGTACCCGACCAACCATGTTATTGACGATTGAACGGACAGTTGACTTGTCGACTGGATGGCCTGTGGCAGCCAAGAAAATAAGCCAATCAACCAGTGCAGTCATGATGCATTTCAAGTTCGTAGCCTCAACGACAAGGAGTAGAACTCGACTACAACACGCGTACACAACACAAACATAATCTAAGGTCTAAAGAGTGTGCGAGACACGGGCAGTACAGGTGCGTGTCTATGCGTTCAAGTCGCTGGTGTTCGCGTTCTCATCTGTTGCAGGCCCAGCTCTGAGCGTCCAGCCCGTTTCTTCCTCCCTCGGGGCCTCGAGGGCGTGAAAGTAGGCTGTGTCGAGGCCTTGAAGCCTTTAAATTTGTATCACAGAAATTCCGCCAATTTCGGTGGCGTGAAGCGCCGCATGCAGGGCGACTCGAACGAGCAGCTTAAAAGTGGTTGGCACACCCTCAAACGTCAGCATTACGCTGACCACAGCGCGTTGCGTTCCGGCACACAATCCGCAACGGGAGGGAATATGGTGGTTGCCACTGGTTGGTCGATATTGGGCACGGCTGCGAACAGCAATGCTGCAAGGGCGAAGTTGCGAGGTTCAGGATGCCTGAAAGGCTTGCCAAATCGTGCGCTGGATGTTGTGTCTCATTGCCATTTTCGGCGCAAAACAGGGCGATGCGCAACAATGGTAGACAAACCGAGTGGGGTTGTCGTGGCCAACATAAAGAGCAACTGCCGTTTTTGTCGACAGAAGATGCCTTGTGACCCGCCGAACAAGACGCTCTGCACACCCCTGCAACGCCAATGTTAGTGAAGACTTTGGTTATGGTCGCCACATGGTCAGAGTTTCGCGTGAAGGCGGCGATGGACGCAGCCTCCTCGGTGCAGACTGGGTCTTCCGGCGGTCGGCGAATGGTGTGAACCCAAACTTGTTGCTGCGCAATTAGTTTTTGGGCCTTTACCAGAGCTTCGGCCTCGGAAGGGGCGGAGTCCGCAGCAAACCTGTAAGCGCAGTCAACAAGGGTGTGAGATAGCAGCACTGAAATGAGCCGTACCAGTCGCCGGTCGCGGCACTAGTTGTTGCATGCCCTTTGGATTACGCATAGCTACGCTGGGTTTCGAGTTTTCCAACGAGCGGAGCAGCGCAGAGCGGCAATAGCCTCAAGCATCTGCGAGAGCTATCTTCATCGCTGTAGTCGTCAATGAGAGGATTCATGGTGAGTAGCGATTGGGTTTCTGGGGGACATAACGACGTTCCTGTGCCTTTTATACCTTTCGCCACAATGTACACGCGGCCTTCGACGACCTTCGATGGCATTCTGGTGACTCCATGTTGTCAGGGGACGCGCGTCGCGAGGCGATGCCGAATGACTCCGTGTGTGGGTCCGTCGTGGGGCGATGCTTGAACGAACAATTAATGACTGCGTGTGTGTGTGCAGCAGTGTGTTGTTCCCACCTGTCTTGACTCACCGTTTGCGGGCAGACCTTCCTGCAACTCAACGCATTAGTTGTGGCGGAAACGCGGCGTTACGCGTGGCGTCGGGTCGATGTGCCAACTGGAGGATATAGAGCAATAGTATTAAACACCAGAGTATAGTCACGATTTTGAGTCCCAAAACTTGTGCGAAGGGCGTCAACACAATTGGAGTAGGCGAGCAGATCACGCACCGAGAGCAGTTTCAACAACAAGCACTCCTTGGTCACCTGCGCCCTGGCTTGCTGGACTCGAACTGGGCTATAGTCATTCATTGCGAGGACACAATCGTACTCGGCGCGCTACGCCGTGCTGCAGTATACGCGGAAGGCTCAGCATGGCTGACGACTTGAGTTAGTTCATCTCTGGGCAAAGAGGACAACGACGCACCTGCTTTTCGCCTCGCCATCCACACCCACTCCGATTGGGTTGCTTGGCTCAAAACCGCAGGCTATTTTGAGACTCTTCAAGTGAAAAAGCAATAGCGTACCTAGCTATGCTTGCCATGGTAGACGGCCACGCGCCGCCACGGTCCACCTCTCCCGCCCACACTGCTCTCCGCCTCCGTCCTCCTCTTCCGACAGAACCACAGGATAATGTTGACGACGTCACAGTCCAGCATGGGATGCGCAAGCAGGAGGGAAAGGTGGTGGAAAAGAAGCAAGGTCGGGCTGTGATTGATGTGCGGCGCACGGACCAGCGGTGATCGCACTGTCACGTCAAATGCAGCTTGTTCTCAGCCACCATCTGCTGCGCCGACGTCCCGCATGCGCCGCGCGGTCCTGCTAAGTATCGCATCCGACGAGCTGTTGGTGCGCTCTTGCTGACCTTTGTCTCCCGTTGTCCTAGCTAATCTGGTTTTTAGCCAAAACACGTCGTTGGACCCCGACACACCACACACTGGCACTCTTCCGAGTCTTCCCGAAGGCAATGTCGTTCTTCTGGGCGAATCCCCCAGGGTCGGGACACGCTGGAAGCGTACATTTTCCAGTAATCCCTCCCTCGTTCACTCTGGTCCTCACTGTTTGTTGTTAGTGAGATCGAGAGCATGAGGATGGCGCGTTCGACGCGTGCCGTGGAAATCCTTGTCGATCAGATCATTTTCCCACGGGCCCAGGAACCGGCAGATATGCGCGGAAGCGAATCGAGTGATGCAGAAAGGAGAACCTTCGCTTGGAGATGTGCTGTGAGACGAGGAGGAGGAGTCGGCGATGAAGGGAGGAGGAGGAACAGCTACCGCGCCGACTGCTGGCCTTGTTGCCTCAGAAGTCGATGTCGCAAGCAAGGCTTCAGCGTGACCGGGTTCACAGCAGCGGTCAAAACCAGCCTTGAGGGATTGCGTCGGCCGTGCCAACGAGCGGGGGCGTTGAATACGCTGGAGCAACTCGAGGCTCACGCGAGAGCCAGAGAAAGAGGGGATTTGGGAAGTCGGCGCACGACGCACGTGCTGCAGCGTTATCGTAAGGGCGCTAAAGCCTACTCAGGAAACCAGGAAGTCGGTGTTGGAGGACCAGGCACCTTGGTCCAAGTCAGATCCAGAATCGATGACGCGGACTACGCACCGGTGACGAGAAGAGCCCGCGCTGAAGGAAGCAGGGCAGCGCATCGAGTCGGGGCCGCCCAACGGAGCGCCTACCCAGCGCTGGTCATCATGGAGAGGAAGACAGAGTGATACGCATCCGTCACGGCGTTACGCCGAGCCGAGAGCCGATCAGCGCTCACACGCTCTCTCAGCGCCTCCACGACGACACCCAGTGCAGCCCGCGCATCCAGCGCGGTACGGGACGGATACGCAGGCGGGCTGGTGTGGGTCTTTGGTAAGCCTATGGCCTTGTTTTCAGCTCCGAGCCACGCTGATTCGACTCGTCCACAGGGCTACTCATAAGGTCTACTGATTTGCGCTACAGTGGGCAATTAAACCTTCTGTATAGTGCGACACGGCCAGCTTGGCGGATGGAAGAGCTCACATGACTCCGGGGAGGATCGTCAGTGACAGGACTCAGTGTGCCCACCGTTGACCAACTGCAGCGTCATCGGCATCGGAAGAGCGTTAGCAGCAAGCGAGCGGGGGTCGATCTCGCGATAGTAAAGTGCGTCTCCCAGCCAAGTCCTTTCCGTCCCCGTTCTTCGTCGCTGACAAACGCCAGCGTGCCGTGCCATCCCAGTCAGGCCCGATGCGCCATGCTGCCCGCGTCTTATAATGCGGTGGGCATGCTATAAGACGTGTTGCCAACGGTGACTGCTCCCTTCTCGACCGCATGACAGCTCCCACTCGAAAACATGTTGCTTTTTCCAATTTCCGATCACAAGATCACCTACGGGTCGCTTGTTCTCTCCCTTTCTCCTCCCCGCCGTTTCCCCACTGGCATCGCCGCCCTCATTTCCAGCACTAGCTCCAGCGTTTCCAACGTGTTCCGCCTGAACACGTACATACGCTGGCGGCACACTCGGTCTTTCAAACTCTGCGCCGCTGTAGCTTCCTGCCGCCTTTGCACCGTCATCCCAGCCACTTCCAGCCGTCAAAGTTGAATCCCCAACTAGGGTGTCCCAATGCGGCTCTACTGCCATTGCTGTCCGCATGAGGCGCGTTCGACCCCGCGCAGCGACGTGCGATTTGCTGTTTCGGCACTGACTTGTCTTTTTTTGTTCTTACTAGTACCCGCGCTGCATGGGTTCAGTCCGGATCCACATCCCGTCCTCAGTCGGAGTCATGAAAGACAAGAAGGCCACTGGCAATGGCGACTGCGATGAGTCTGGTCGAGGCTGGATTCTGTCAATGGTCATTTAGATGCACAGCCTTGCGCAACTGATGCTGAAGCATGCACGTGCAGTCTAAATGGTCTGTGCGCGTCCTGCGGAAAGTCCCAAGGAATGACGCACTCTTCTTCGCTCTTCGCTTCAGCTACCATGGACGCGCTCCTCGCTGCCATCCTCTCGCAAACATCGCCCAACCTTTCTCCAGCCGGCCTCGCGGCTGTCTGTCTGGCCAATCGACGTCTTCAGCTCGCAACTGAGCCGCATCTGTATCGCAGCGTTGTGTTTGATATGGGCGACGCCAAACGGACCTCGCGGACGATGTCTTTGCTGGCAACGTTAGCTGGGAGCGCAAAGCATGCTGGATTTGTCCGCAAGGTTTATGCGTGCGTCGTTCAACTGCTCTCTCAGCGGATAATGTACTTATAAAGTCAATAGGGCCAAATTCGCGGCATCTAGCGAGTTCGTCTTCACAAATATTGACCTCGTCCTTAGTGCCATCGAAAAAATGGTCCGTCTCGAGGTCCTACATTGTACCGACACCTGGGAATTCATGCTCTTCGTCATCACCTCTGGCGTCCATTTCCCTGGACTCCATACCTGTGCCATTCCGTATATCGGTCCCAGCTGCGGTACTTTTGTCGCCCGCCATTCCAACTCTCTGCGCAATTTGAGGATCCACACAAGCGCAGCACATCTCGCCTTGCGTGACACTGGCCAGCCCATACTTCAAGAGCTCTCTTCCACGCCTTCAAACTTTTGTCGGCCCGCCAATACTGGCAGAGCTCTGGCTGCGCCAATCCCATACACAGCTCTGCCATGTCATCCTCTCCTGCGACCGCTCAATTGGTCCTCACGTGCCAACAAAACCAGCGCTGCGCTTACTCGAGACCGCCCGATTGGAGTCATGCAGCGTCTTCGTCAGCAGCCTCAACACCAGCTTCTTGCCCGCGCTCGCGGCGCACATGCCCAAGGTCCAATTTGTAACCTTTTTACTCGATAAGACTCCGATTGCGGAGCCCGACTATGATGTGGGTAGTATTTTCTGGTTTATCAGGCTACTCACCGTCTCCACAGCGCTTCCTGTCTTCTGTGCCCGACTCTCTCCCTGCCCTGCACCGCTTGACGTCGCTCGACATCTGCATGTTTCTCACTTCTTACCCTACCAAGGACACCCCCGCTCGCTCAAGCTGCGCATCCTCGGCGAACTAGCTGTCGTCCGTCGTTGGGGCCAACTGTGTCCGTTGCTCGATCACGTTCGTTTGCGCAGCGGCTGGGACTGGGTGCGGGTGCTTCCCGACCGCGGGATGTGGGGGCTCCCCAGTGGGCTCGGATACGACCACCGCTGTGGAGGAATGAATGTTGCAGAGGTCAACGATCTGCTCTTGGTGGACAAGCAGCAAGCTGCGGCGATCTCCCAGCTGCGTAAACGCGGGCCCGGCGCATTTGAGGCCGCGTTGGCAGACATGCAGCGGCGCATCGCAAACGTGGAGCGCATGCGTGCGAGACTGAATGCGTTGCTTAAGTCCTCTGTGTAGTTTTGTTGCTTGAATTCCTTGTTTGAATTGCCAGAAATTTACGGGAGATTTTCGAGGCCCTTGATTTCCAGATTGCTAGAATGTGAAGGCGGTGGTGTACCATCAGGAAAACCCAGATTTCCTAATTGGGAGCTAATTAGAATAACTTAGTGCTAAATTGGATAATATTGCTTTTGCTGCTATTTACTCATAATCCATCATAAAAACTGTTACTTTAGAAGTTATTTAGAGAAGTAGAAAAAACAAAGTTACACAGTTGTTACATAAGCATACTGTCCCATTTCGTTCAATTCAGCGGGCCTGTGACCCGTGACCGTTTGGCCGAAAGGTTCAATTCGGCCGCGGGCCAATTTTGTGTGACCTCTTACCTAAATAGGAAATTCAGCGCCTGGAGGCGCGAAAATTTTGAGATTTGTCCGAATTGGGACGGTTTGGGACCAAAAGAATTGGCTGTGACCCGTGACCGGCCGAAATATTTCGGCCAAAAAATCTGATGTGACCGTGACCTGCAGAATTGATTGAAATGGGTCAGTATCTATCTGACCAACAACTGACATAGAACTTGGAGCAATCATTTAACACTGTCTGGCTTGTCCATTCTCTTGGTGCCACAGGACCAAATTGTGGGAAAAGATGGACACTTCGTCGTGGTCGTTGACAGAAATGATCTGTGCCACACAATCTATGGGTCGAGTAAGCTTGTACATTCCATGAACATCATCTGGCCTGTTCATAAACTTTGAAAAGAACTCCACATATGCAAGATGCTTGGGAGGTTGTTGATTGGGGAAAACGGAAGCCATAGTGCGATCTGATAAGCTAAAGATCAGATGAATACGTGCCACTTGATATCCTATAGAGTAAATTAGTAACTGTATAATCCAGGCAATGATCACAAACCAGAAACCCCAAGATGTTCACCCTTTCCAAGATTTACCAATGCAGTATCAAATCGACCACCAACCAAACACCCACGCTGATCGGTATATGATGGCTTCGCATGAATAACATCCAGAACCTGGAGGCTCATTTCCCATCCAAAAACATCATCGTTCCAGAATTTGACCCTTGTGAAAGGCATTGATTTTTTGAAATGGGAAAATAAAGGTCTCTATCTGAGTCGTAATTTGTCGTTTTGAGAAATCAGGATGATTGAACTGGATTATAAAGGCTGTGAAGGCCTGTCGGAACTGGGTAGCACCATACATGTGCACGACACTATCGATATGAACTCCATTTGCTGATGGAGTTTTGGTGATGTGAAGACATGAATGGCGATTGGGAGGGAAGGTGGGCCGGACTATCGCCAAGAGATATACTTTTCGTGCCAGAGTATCTTTTCCTTCCGCTCAAGCCAAAGAGTCATTTGAAAATATTCGTCCTTTCGATTCGATGCATGATATGCGTCCTTGGCAAAATCAATGAAGCCGTTCAGTGTACTCGGTGTTGTAGTTATCTGTGGTGCCATAGAGCTTAATTAATGAGCATTGATTCGTGGGAGATGTTGTGAAGCTTTGGAAAGTTAAAGTGCTCGCGAATGCCAAGGTCGATAAAGATAGATTTGTTTGAATGAAAACATCGGAGAGCATCATCAAGCTTATTGAGAGTTTCAGTGGAATGGATAGGATATTGGGACAGATAAAGGAAATCCAGAATTGCGCGGACAGCCCGAATTGGACAGCCCATTCACTCAGATTTGCTCGCAAAACCTGGGCAGTTGCCCACCGCTGTGGCGCGCAAAATTGGGCAGTTGCTCATGACAAAGCATGGAGGTCATTTTGTCACTCATGTTACATTAAACAAAAAGATTATTTTATTAGTATTTCCTTGTTTTAGTAGGTTATCTAATGTCTGCTGATGGCATCAAGATAAATTGATCAATGTGGAACGATTTTTGATGAAGATCAATAATTATATCTATTATATGGTGAACCATCAATTTGACGTTTATTCCAATCAATATCCCTTTTATGGGTCACATAGCCACCCTGATGTTTACCCGGGTCTTCGGCCTGAAAAAATGGTGATTCCTTGATTTATTTATGTAGTTAGATTAGTCATATCTTTCAACTTCAAAAAGATATACAAGATATATCAATTGTCACAGAGCATGTCACAATCCTGCTATAGTCTCTCCCAGTTTTTGCGCGCAACACACGGTGGGCAGTGGCCCAGGTTTTGCTCGCAAAATTGGGTGCATGTCCTGAATTAGACGGACTGGAGATTGACCTCCAGGCAGTGGCAAGTCAATAATAAGACCCAGTAGAATCTGAGAGATCTGTCCATGCTCCATCCCAGAGATACGTGACAGGTTTGAGACACCTTTAAGGAATAACCAAACATTATCGTTTGGAGGCAGGCGTCGACACTGTGCATCGATCTCCGCAGGGCCATAAGCGGTCTTGACCCAGTTGAAGACGTGTTTGAGCACACCTTGAAGGAGCTGATGCAGGACATCGGGGGTGATAGACAGGAATATATTGGAGAATGGCAGTTTTTCCCAGAGTGGCTGGAAAATCGGCTTAATCCCCGCTTCTCGACACGCCTTCGTAAACTCGGTGACATCGCCTTCTGCCTTCGCTAGTGAAGCCAATACGGCCTCAAGGTCCCGTGGTTCATAAAGTGCTGTCAGGTCCCCAAGCTCATCAGTCGGAGAGGGACAGACACAACATTCGCCATTTTGGACTCCGGTCACCAAGCATTGTTCGGGATAATCGCCTGCAAAGATGGCAAAAAAGGGGATGGCCACGATGAAGTTTACCGTGTCCAGTCCGCATCTCAATACCCTCTAGACCAGCATTCTCAAGCGGTGCCAGTATCTTGCGAAGATACGCATGGTACAGGTTTGCCAGCGCGCGACGACAGGCAGCAGCAACCTTGATGTGCTCGAGATGAGTTGTGGGAAGGTAACCAAGGAGAATATATGCTTGTCGAGAGGGCTTTCGACGAATGTCCTTGGGAATATTGCCAATCTGTAAGGGCAACCTCGCGAGGCTCGAAATCAGAGTCCTGAGCAGAGGGGGAATCCTTAGTGAACTACTACAACAGGAAGGGACGCTACAGACTCACCTGAGCAGAGGGGGAATCCTTAGAGAACAAGCCAAGGAGCCCTCTGCCCAGGTGCACTACTATATACCAGTGACCGGAGTAATGATAGAGTGACTGCATAGCGACGGATGACGGATGGGAGAAGTCAGGCATCGCTAATGGACCCTAGGTGAGTGTCGAGTAGCCCTTGAAGCTCCGGAGAGGCAGGTTTGGGACCGTGATGCCAAGGGAGGGGCCCAGGCATCCCTAGAAGGCCTAAGAAGGGCTTCGGGAGGTCCAGGCTGCCTCTGGGCGTCTCCGCTTGTGACCGTGACCGTGACAACCGGAATCGGAATCGGAATCGGAATCGACTCCGGTGTGACCGTGACGTGACGGCCGTAAACGGAGAGGGAAGGCGTGGAGCGGGAAAGGGAAGGAGTCTGGTCCAGCCCAAGGGCCGGGGAGTGTCGAAGAGGACCAATGGGAATGGCGGCCAGCCATGACCACTGGAGGGTAGCGACAGGGGTCACTCGGAGACGTCCCCGGACGTCTCCAGAGAGGTGGAGATGTGAGGGCGTGCAGCCTGGGGGCGCTGCAGTAGGCACGAGCCTTAACGGCAGTAGGCCTCACCCAGGGGAAGGCCCGATGACGGGGGCCGTGGTGGCGGAGTGGAGAGCGGAGCCATGGCAAGGCTCAGCCATCCGAACATAAGCCCGAACGCTGACATGGGTTGGGGACACCCAAGAGGTCCAGCAGGTAGAGATCGTAGGGAGACCTTGATAAGTGACAGCCCAGAGAGGCTAGAAGGCCATAGGCTCAAGGTCTCGGAGGGAAGTGGTGCGTCCACATCCGGAGAGGTCTCCGATGGCATTAGTGATCCCTGATAGTGACTCCGCCGGCGGAGAGACACCCGGAAAGGGGTGGCCAGGGAAGTCGAAGACTGGGGATCACTGGATGTGGGATGTGGTGCGGGCAGTGGAGGGAGAGCGTCAGGGTGCGGAGACGCGGAGACACGAGCGGAGGCGCGGAGACGCGAGCGGAGACGCGGCGCTTGATGGGATCAAGTGACGGCATCGGGGTTTCCCTGACACAATCGTGGGATATATTGGATAGGCAGCCTTGTTGCGGAACATCGTTTTCTGGTCTTATCTGTTGAGATAATGATCGGTATTATGGTCGCCCCTGGCTTGAGTTTCTCGAGCGCCCGCTGAGCGTCACTGTTAGATAACTACCATGACAAGAACTTGACAACACATACCTGAGTGCTCCACCACCATTTGCCCGTATGCATATCATAGTAGATATGGTCTATCATCTTGTTGTCCGAATAGTGTTTTTCGGGAGACAGGAGAAGTGTCACGGTTCGGGTCGGGCCGACGGGGCCCTATACGGCCCATCGGGCCCTCACCACCCTTAGAGCCCTAGGGCTTGACAAGCCCTCATAATTCACAAGCAACAACACTAATATCCTAGAGAAGGGACATAATCACGGATCGCGCTTTATTCAGCCATCAAGCCATCATGACCCGCTATCAGGGATCATGATGCGCCGCCGGACGCCCTTGACAGCGGGCCCAATTGGCCCTAGACAACCACAGGGTCCAGAAGAGAGCTCCTTACTGTTGCATTGTCAAACACTCCTTAGTGTCGACATTGGCATGGCTCCTTTCCAGAGGAATGGTCCCTGGGCTCCTAGCGGTGTGGAAGTGCTGTTTGGCTTCCACGTCGCATCCGCGGTCACGCCATATCACGTGTCGTGCATCTCGGGCGTTAACAGCCATCATTTTCTCCACCAACCTCCTCATCTCAACCTTTTTCCATTTTTCTCTCAACTCCCCCTCTTATCTCATCATATCAGAAGCTTCTTCTGTGCCTGCGCTTGACGACTCGGCGGGACTGGGGTGGAACAAGCTCAGGCTTGGTCAACCTGATGCTAACGCTGTTGGCGGCAGCGAGTACACCCTATTCGACTTGTCCTAAGCCCGGTTGTCAGGTTGCAGTGTGGACGGAGTGGACGATCACCTACATATGGACTCAGTACTTATTTCATTTTTTTTTGTATTACCCCTTCCGATCGCGGGCAACGTTTCAGCGCGGATAGGAGAGAATCTTATCTTGCTTGCTTCCTCCCCTCATCTGCGAGTCCTGAGCCAGCGTGAGCAGCGCCACTCCGAGTTCGAGTCAACTTTTATTCCACCGAGCTAAGTACACGATCATCTTCACCACCGACTACGGACTTGTTGCCTTCAGCAGGGGTAGGACACTCTAGGCGACTACGCGTATCCCGTGACACCGCCGTCACCCGATGTGACAGCGGGGCGTCCCGAGCCGCCCTGAGTCGTCCCTACCCTGCTTCCTATTGCAGAGGTACCACCTCCTCTGTCTGGTTGCCAACTACCTGGGTATGGGGGGTTGAACCATCTTCCCCACACTTGTCAGACTGGCAGGGAGACCGTCACGTGGGCCCGGGCCGGCCCCCTTCCTGACAAGAAGATGGTTTGCAAAGTCTGGATCACCAAAGAGGGAGTGGATACAGGGAACAATAGGACGGAAGAACACATCGAAGGCTTCACCCCACTGACAATTTCATGGCGCTCGCTCAAAGATCGGACGGCCGCTGGGCAAGCTTTGGTCGATAACCTGATTCAATTCACGAGAGGTATGATATGATAACCCTAACACATCGACGACCTATGCAAACATCAATTGGAAGTCTATAAATGCAAGGAGGGGCACATACACCATCAATCTTGAGCAAGTCAGTGAGCACCGTGGAGGTTGAGCTGCGTAGTTTTGCCCACCGAGCAATCTCCCAATCATAATTGTGCCGAGCAGTTTCGGGCCTTTGTCGATCGTCAGACGACTGAAGTAAAAAAAAAGTAACGTGGATCTTGCGTGGATCCGCACCTTCTCTTCTCTCCTCTCTAATCTTTCCTCCCTCGCCACTCGTTTCTTCATCTCACATTCGTTGCTTGTTCTCCCTCCTCTGAGTTCACCGCCTCTTTGGCCATTATGGCACACTCCGGTGGCCAAAGTAAGGTGCTCAAACCAAAGCCTTCGCCACAAAGTAAGCCGTCACAGAACTTGTCGTTCAGGGCCGCTGATAAGCCGCAGTCTGGGACAGACCAGGAAACGACTATTTTTGTCGATTTTGTTGCTCACACCGCCCGGCATTTCATAGCCTCCCGGAATTCCGGGAGGCTACGGGCACCACGAGTGGAATGGGGCAGAGGCTGGCAGCCTTGCGCACCTCGGAACAACTCTTTGAGAGTTAAGTTACCGTGTGACAGCCGCAAGTTACCGTGCTGACCACACGTGTCGGCTTGCGGTTTGCTCATTCTTTGTTCAACCACAAAGACGAAAAGGGCTGAAAGAGACAATCTGATATCATTCAGATTGTCTCTTTCAGCCCTTTCTTTGTCTTACACTCAACTTTCATGGCCCGCTCAGCTGCGAAGAGTTCTGGGAAGAAGACAGCTTCGTTTAAGGCTAGCAGGGCGCCACACTCTCATCGACACACAGAGTCTTCGCGTTCTCAAGCTGGGTCTTCTGGGTCATCTGCACACAAAGATGCTGGTCAAACCTCAACCAGCACAGCGATGGAGCAAGACCCAGTCCCAGGGCCAGGGCCAAGTTCAGGCTCCTCGGCACCTTCGAGCCGCAAACGCACACGCTGGTGACATGGAGCCGGGAGGGTGGGCCCGAGGGGCGGGAAGGGGGAAGGGTCGCCGACGCCACAAGCGGACGGCGCAAGCGGCAAAAGACGGCTGAGGAGATTGAGGAGGAGGAGAAAGAGGCAGCCCGGAAACGGCGAAAGAAACGTTCGCATCCTGAGCGTATTGCAGATGAAGACTTGAACCTGTCGCAGCGGTCAATCCAAGTGCGTCCCCAATATATGTCTGTTTTCCTATGCTTAATTGCCAATAGCGTGACTGAATACCCTTCTACATATCCTCCTCGGCATGAAATCCGCGATGGACGTGCCTGACGGTCCATCCTCTGCTGAGCGTGCCGACTTCCGACGCCGCTTCAGTTCTCCCGAGGACTGGGAGGATCAGTTGAAGACAATTAGTGGGACGGAACAAGCGCGCTGATGACGACTCACGCGAGCTTCTCAAAGCATGCCGAACTGGGGAAAATCGCAAGATGGGAATCAGTCAGGCTATCGTCAAGGTCCCTCGTGCCCAACTACAAGTGATCCTGGGCATGTATTATAACTCGGGTCTCAAGCGCTTTGCCCCCGACTACGACGACGACTCCAACAGTATATACAACACCTTCCACCAAGACCTTGCCATCGAGATCTTCCAACGCTTGCTGTTCGCGCGCATTTTGGCGAGGCAGTATTGACCTCACTTCCTTGTCGGATTCTGAGTTCCTTGGGCGCCTCTATCGCCACTACTTCTGGCATGTGATCAAGCGCAACGCTGGGGCCAAGGAGAAGGGAGGGCTAGAAACGAGATCGAGATATCCGGAATGCAAAGAATCGGCGTAAAGATGTGAGCACATTCATTTCCTTAGTTGGCCTTTCTCATTCTTGCTTCTCAGAATGCGCAACGCCGCACCCAAGCAATACTTGATGATGGGTGGGGCGAGACAGTAGCCAATATGGCCCTTGAGCCCTGTGCGCATAGCGACGACGAGCTTATCGATGGCGAATACATTATAAATCCACGCCAAGAACGGAGTGACAACGCTACCGACTTTTCCGCTACCACGACCAGGACCATATGAAGCTTATGTCGGCAACCAACAACGGCTATAGCCTCCGTGCCGAAAGCTTCCGGAAATGGCTGACCCCAACTACAAAGGCCTGCTCAGGCATGAACGGCTTCCAGCAACGTTCCGATTGACTACTTCAAGCCCGAGTTCTACAACACACTCCTGCTCGACTTCGTGCACTACTACCAGAATGGTGTCGCTCTTCCTCATCGCCGCCATTGGACCAATGGTCGTGTCCCAGCATCATTCAAGGAATTAGACGACGAGGAGTGGGAGGAGTTTGAGGATGAGGTTCTGGGGGACTATAATGTGCCAACCAATTTGGAGATGAACTTGGACGATCTTTTTGATGATCCACAGTTCAACGCCAAGGAGGAGGGGGATAGTGACAGTGAGGAAGATGGTGAGGAAGATGACTAGATCTGGTAAAGTCTGATAGAATATGCAATTTTTTTTTCTGTTCATTACTATATACTTCTGTAATTCTTGGTATTGATGATAGATGACTTTTCGTATATGACAAATTATAATCTTGTGTTTAGAGCCATAAAGGTAGTACTTAAGTAAGCAGCAAACATGGTATATATGATGAGATGATTATATAAAAGTTATTTTGAACAGTTGACTAACCTTAGATTGCCATGCAGAACAAGGAATCATTGTCTTATTCGAATCCAAAAAGGAAATTTAAATCAGACAGAGCCTGAAACCTGGTGGGACATTGGGGTATAATTTTCATATACTAGAGATTCAAGGTTGATATGGATATGTGTTGTTGGTATATGGTTAAGCTTAGAAGTTCATGCCAACTGAGATATTCTTTTCTGAACAATAAATTTGCATATATGGACATATAGTTAAGGGCTCAAATGATATCACATAGTTAGATTATGCCTAGTAGGAGCTAAATTGCCTGTCAAACTGGATCTACCATGTATTATTACAATGCATTGCATATAACTTCAAATCCTAAAATGTTATGATAGCAAGATCAAATTAATACCTGTGGACATATACTTAAGGGCCCAAATGATATTACATAGTTAGATTATAAGTATTAGAAGGTAAAATGCTGTTGAAACTGGATCTACCACCTATTGTTATTGATATATTGCATATAACCAGCTTCCAAAAAAGGAAATTTTCAATAAGATGGAAAGATATTCATATAATTAAATCATAACTTCTATAAGCTACAATGATGTCAAAACTGGATCCACCACCTACCATTATAATGTAAGACATATGACTTCCACTTCCCAAAAAGGAAATTTTAGAAAAAAAGAAACTTTTGGTAAAGGAAATGTTTAGTTCATATAGAACATATAATAAAATGATAGAGATGGCCTATAAGACTAGTCCCATCTTCCTCTGTTGAGTCCCCAGCATAGAACCAATAAATCTCTGTGTTCAATACCATAAGTCCCTTTAGGCCGTTTCAATACTATAAGATGAGTCAAAATATGTTGTGGCTCAATAATACAGTATTCCTCAGAAGGAGAGGCATCTACAATCTTTGCCAGAAGCTCAGGGCAGCTGGTAAATGCTGTATTTGCAGTAAGCCAAGATGGGATCTGTTTATGCTTATGCACAAGAATGAAAGTTTGCATATAGCCCTGCAAAGGCATTTGCCAGATATGCTGAATGTAGCCTGTGAGTTTCTCACCAGGTCTGATTGGGCTTTTGAACTGGATATTGCTGTTGCCTTCATGAGAATGTCTGCAACTGAACACATAATTGTGCATCTTAAATCTTAAAGGGTGTAGAGCTGCTGGGGTAAAAATAAATCTCCTGGCTGATTTGGAGATCCAATGGGTTCAATAGTTGTGAGCCAACGTGTCTGTCCTATAGAGTGAAGATAGTCCAGAATCAGATTATAGCCCCTGTGATCAATTTCCTCTCCCTTTGCTAGAATTTGTGCTTCTTCCCATCCTGAAAGATGGGTGGCAGGATTAGGTAGTTCATTTATGTCCTGAGTGGGCTGTAATATCTTTGCTAACTTTGCAGTAGCAGATGTAGAAGTAGCAGCCTGTGTGTCTTTCATAATAGCTTCTAGTCGGCCACGCCGGCATAATTGTCGTAAAATTGTCAACTCCATTTTTGCTAAAATTCTTAATCAGATTTATAGAAATACTCTAAGTGAAAATAATTTACAGCTTTGTTTGTTTGTCTTGATTTGACCCATGATTCCATTAAAACGCTCCTGCAAATTCACTAAGACCAGAGATGGTCCCACAAATTTAAGCTGTTCAATATTATGCATAGCAAGATGTTCATTGGGAGGAATAGTTGCATCTGTGAATAAGGCTGCTTTGGTTTTTCTGTACTCTAGAATATGAAATTTATATCTTTCTGCTTCTGTATCTGAGGTGCTAAAAGATGCAACAATATTCATAGCAGCCACTAGATGATAAAAATTCTTCAGGAGCTGGCTCTGAGTATCTGTACCTGCATACCAAAGCTCAGGCATTATCACAGGAAATATTGCTGTGAAAGGATCAAGATTTCCTGTGCCTTCAAAGTACCATGGCTAGCCTCTCCAAGAGTTTATAGGAGGACGTCCTACATGAGAAGGGAGCTCTATATCCTGGATACATTTTCTGACAAATGCTAAATCTTCCTTAGAGAATTCATATGAACCCTCAAAATCTACAGCCTGATAGTCTGCATCCTCTAAATCTTCATCTGGGAATTCAGCTGCCATAAAAGTTGCAAACACTAGGTTGCTGGTGTGGGAGTTACAGATCTGTCTGAGCTAGATTGTTCAGCCTTGTTTTTGCCCTTTCGAGATGACCTTCGGAGCTTAGGAGTTGCTTGTAGAGATTCATCTTCTGAAGCAGAACTATCCATAGAGGTCCAGGCTCCTGGGATTTGTGATAGACTTGATATGACAACTTGGATTGACTGAGTTCATTTTGAGATTCATGCTCAGAGCTTTCCTCATGTGTAGTGACATCAGCTCATCAGAAGCTTCAGCAATATCTGAGTCCATAACCTTCTCAGCTTTCTTGGTTTCAGAAACTTCTGTTACTTTAGCTGTTTGGCGGCCTATCCCCCAAAGTGAGCGAATATGAGTTCCACCAACTCCCTCTAGAAAATTATGCATAAACCCAAGAATAAGATGTTTTACAGGATCCCAAAGTGCAAGATCAAACATGGGTGACCATCTGGCACCAGTCTCTGGAGAGGCTTGAGCTTCTCTGGCAGTAAAAGCATTAATTGCTAGGAAAGCTGCTGCTGCTGCTAGAACAGTCTCATTACTACGGAATTCCCAGTTGTCAATAATCAGGCGGGCAATTTCTTTCAGAGTGATCATGCAATATGTACAGAACATATCAGCACTGTGCCCAAGATAGTCTGCAACTGCGAATTGCACAAGATCTGCAAGAAGAGGATAATTAAGGACTGAACTAAGACTCCTGCAGCATTCAAGGTAGTTTGATTTTTGCAGGATTCCAAAACTCCTTCATGATATTAACCAGTCTTGAATAACATGCCAGATTTGAGTGGACATCAGATTGCTTTTTTTCCTGGAATCAAAGCTCCAAAAAAGCGAACTCTTAGTTTCAAACCGCAGATGTGCTGGTAGATTAAGGCA